>NC_059301.1:5514986-5552486 GCF_017591435.1 Portunus trituberculatus
GGAGAGAGATGAGGGAGTGGTGTGAGATGGTGTTACTTTTGCTTCGTGTACCTACTTTGCGATGACTCTTAGAAGCATTTAGTATATTCATGAATAATCGATAAATCTGTTTATCGCTAAAACGGTAGGAAGGCAAAGAAAGCAAAGCTGCACGAGGAGATATTATATTGATTTTTTTTTGTCCGGTTATTATTTTTTTACTTTTGTTGCCTGATTCTGCAAGAATAGATGGTTATTGTTTGATGATGGGATGAGGCAGCAACGGCAAGTAGACATGGCTTGCGCAAGTCAGTAATTATGAACATCGTCGGCTCTTCACACATTTTATATCATAACCTGGCAAGGGGAGTGAGACAGCTTACTAAGAGTTGCTCGGAAGGCCAGATAAGAGTAGACAATGATAAGATGCACAATTATTGTGTGTTAGTCAGTGAAATAAAGAGATGGTTCGTTTCCCTCCACCAATATGTGATGTGAGTGTATAGTTTCTGGTGGTTGTGGTGGTGGTGGTGGTGCTGCTGCTGCATTTGCTGTTGTTGAAAAACTGCTTTTCATTTTGCGTCGTGGACTTCCTCAGGGTTTATACCTACTTGATTGACTTTTCATTTTTCTCATTCTCCATTCCTTGCACAGGGGGAAGAAAAGGTCATTGCGTGTACTACAAAGTGAGGGACAAGATATGCATGGTGACAACCCTTCAGGCGTGCAGTACAACACTGCATTCGTGTCTCACCCTTGTGACGATTATTGAGGATGTAACAAATGTAACAGACAGAGTTTGTCATCGAAAGCCGTGGACAATGGATTTCTTGTAAAAGAAGAGGAGGGCCATTAGAAAACACATGTTTTTGTTTTTCTTTCCTGAGAGACACTACAGCAATAAAAGATAAATCATATTGGGAAAGCATTATATAGTGTTCCCAAAATTATTGCTAAATAAAAAAAACATCTCTACAGTAGTTGTTTATTCTCTCGAATGAAAAGCAAGTCCTGGCCATAACTTGAATTCTCATTCCTAATATAACTTCCAAAAACTGATATATTAAAATTATTTACAACAGTCATTAGTACCTGATTATTTTCAGCGAGTTTTGTGTCTGAATCTAAAATAATTTTTACTTACACTTTTACAATTACTTTTAAGAAAAGATTTTTTTATTCTGTTTTATCCTTGATGAATGTATGGAAGAGAAAGTATGTAATGCAAAGTCTTATCTATTATTGCACATGTTATGTGTAAAACATTGTGAATCAAGGCTCAACGTCATATTTAAAGTAGACTTCATGAAGCATAGCTCATTTTTCTTCCTTTTCCTACAACACTGCCTAAGTATTCTTCATATTTTTCTTTTATATATATATATATATATATATATATATATATATATATATATATATATATATATATATATATATATATATATATATATATTTATTTATTTATTTATTATATATATATATATATATATATATATATATATATATATATATATATATATATATATATATATATATATATATATATATATATATATATTTATTTATTTATTTATTTATTTATTTATTTATTTACTTATATATTTATTAATTTATTTATTTTAATTTTTTTATTTCTTAATTTTTATTTATTTATTGTTTTATTTAATTTTTTTTATTATTATTATTATTATTTTATTTATTTATTTATTTATTTTTTTTTTTTTTTTGCTTAAAAGAATACGCATTGAGATTATAACACACGAAAGTATTCGGAGACAGTTTATTACAACATTGCTACGTCGCCCCTGACACCATCGCAGTATGCAATATTCTCTAGACTTTCATTCTGAAGTGTTGAGCCTAAAAGTATATTTTTAAATCTTAAGTAATTAAGTTGATCCAAGTTTATGAAATATGCTCCATGAGGTAGTTGTTGGGGAACTTTCTCTTAAACATTTCAGGTGTTTGCTTAGAAAGAAAAATATTAATATCTTTCAGAAACTGAAGAAATGCAAAATACATATTTTCATGGTTCTAAGTAGAGGAAGAGCTCGAGAGGAAGGAGTAGGTGAGTAGTGAGAAAGAAAGAAAGCCGAGGTGGTGGGGATCCCTTTCGTCTATCGTCTTTATTTGCATAGTCTGTGCCATGAGCTCCTTGTTCCTCCTTGTTCCTCCTTGCCCTCAATCCCTAAGCCTGTGGTGGTGGCAGGGGATGATTACTCCTGCACCTTGTGTTGCGTTGCACTGTTATGTCTCGTGTTGCTCCGCGATTTTTTTTATTATCCACCACTACGCGTTGTGTGTTATGACTTTTTACATAATGCCATGATCGCATTGTCACATAGGATTAATTATGACTAATACCAAGAAAGCTCCACTTGATCCTGTTTTATAGTGATGCTTTGATGGTAATGACCGATGTTTAAGGTCTCTCCATTGTCCCCATACTGTGCGCGCCTTACCAAGCTGCGTATATGCCATAATCAGTAAGTCACTTCATGGAGATTAGTCAGTCCTATAGTACCAGGAAAGGTCTACTTTATTAAACTCTCTATCAACACAATGATGACAGATATAAGTGCCTTTCGCTGAACTGTTATCGTCTTCAGTATTCCATATTTTCTAGTAGATGGCTTGTGATTAACTACATAATATCAAACTCCGCAAGTCATTACATGGAGTCTGCTTAATCCTAACACAAAGAAGGCTCTCCTTTACCCTACTCTTAACTGACGCTGTTGTGGCTCGCGTGGAAATACACTGTTCATAATCCTGTTCCTTTTGCTGTGTGGGTTGTGATAGGCCACATAACTGCCTAATCCAGAGCCTCATGAAGCTTAGCCAGCCCCGGGAAGGTAACTCTTCAGGCTCCCAAATAGTTTCATATTCATCAGTAGAAATCGTGAAACGCTGAGAGCTGAACCATCATGAAAACCACTTGTTAATGTTCAGTTGTTCATAAAGATACTTGGCGTAAAAATGTTTATAAAAAAGAAATAAAAACGTATTATGAGCAGAACTCCAGCATTGTCTTTTTCCTCTCCATTCCAGCCTCTTCGCTTCGCCATTCTTCCATTCCTGCATTCATTTTGTAAATTTGTTTTTCATAACAAAAATAGACAGAGTTTAGGATCTTAATATTGTTGCTGTATGGCAGACATTTTACACAACTCGCTTGATTTTAGTATAATATTGTTGTTACTGTTCTGTTTTATGATCAGTTATCATAGAAACAGAATGAAACAGATTGCGAGGAAAGAAAGGCAGACTTCCTGTGTCATTATCTAGATTTATATTATCTTCAGTGTGTCTGTCTACTGTCTCATTTCTTTGATGAATCCTGTAAGAGTTAAACGTTTATATTATCAGTAAAGGAAAAGAACATGAAAAGAATGTCGCTCAAATACAGCGTTCAAATATGATTAAGAAAAAAACGTCATGACTAAACCTTCAAATATATAACGCAAAGAGAGAGAAGCTCGAAACTGGGAAAATTGTGTAAATAATGTATATGACTGCACTTGTGGTGAAATTGATTCCTAACTTGAAGAATACTGTATAAAAAGAAAATTAATTTGAAACGTGGCGGAGAATTCGAAGAAAGCTCAAGAACTGATTAATGATTTAACTGAATAAAGGTTATATATAAATGAGATTGTATCCATAAGTATTAGCGTTGCGTGATATTATGCTCTGACACAACCTTCCAGACAACTATCCCCTCTTCTTCATTGACACTCAACTGTCTCCCTCTTCCACATTGAATATCCTCGGTCTGTCCTTTACTCATAATCTAAACTGGAAACTTCACATCTCATCTCTCGCTAAAACAGCTTCTATGAAGTTAGGCGTTCTGAGGCGTCTCCGCTAGTTTTTCTCGCCCCTCCAACTGCTAACTGTGTACAAGGGCCTTATCCGCCCCTGTATGGACTACTCTTCGCATGTTTAGGAGGGTTCCAGTCACACAGTTTTACTAGATAAGGTGGAATCAAAAGCTTTTTGTCTCATCAACTCCCCTCCTCTGACTGACTGTCTTTAGCCTCTTTCTTACCGCCGAAATGTTGCATCTTTTTCTATCTTTTGTCGCTATTTTCATGCCAACTGTTCTACTGATCTTGGTAACTGCATGCCTCCCCTCCTGCGGCCTCGCTGCACAAGGCTTTCTTTTTCCTCTCGTCCCTATTCCGTCAACTTTCTAACCTGTTTGTCCACCTGGCCCTAATTCACTTACCGTGATATAATCGTGAGGATCGGTACAATAATCGTGGAGTACGCGTCTGACATATTCATGTTATAATACAGATAATACAGACCTTGACATTTGAAAAAAAAACTACGTGATATTTCAGAATACTGAAGGATACAAATATAAGACAAATAAAGATCAAAATATCTGATGTGGTTTGTTTGTTGGAAGATTTTTCAACCTCGGCAGCCTTGGTTTTGTTGAGAGATGTAAGTGAGTCTGTCTCTTGTCTTGGCCAGATTTATCCGTATCTGCATTTAATTAAAGGTCAAAATTTTCATATTCTTCACTGTATTTTTGTGACAGAATGGTGATGTACGATATCTCTTAAGGTTCTCAGGTTCACTCTTCTTAATTTAATGTAAACTAGGTCAAATGTAAGGATTTCACGTTCATGCATGTAGCGTTGTTAAACATCATTTACAGAATCGCATGCAAAAAATAAGACATTTAATCAGTTGTTTGTGATAGATTGTCATGAGAGAGATGTATCATCCTGAGAAGACATCGAACACGGGACTGACGAGGAGAATAACTGAGAAGGAAGGTCGCGTTGAGTCCAGTGGGAAAGGAGACATCTGACCTGCATTTGTAAGAATGAAGTAAATTAAGGAAACTGCAAAGATGCCGCCCAGACAAAACAATGATGAGTGTTACAATTAAAGTGTGGATTGGTTTCAATGAGATACAATTTTTAATCCTCTAGTGTTCATAAATTTCAGGAAAAAATACACAGCAATACTTCCACCTTGTAACTGTAAAGCAGTTGAGGGAGGTTGAAGAAGGAACGGAATGTGACTGAAAGGTGTTGTCATCACCACCACCTGTATCCCATCACCATTACCATCACCATCACCATTCTAAATCTTATCAAGTCTCATTTCTCTCATCATAATGACCTAATATCACCTAACATCCTTCACGCCCCTTATCCTTCCCTCGTTTGCTATAATCTCACAAGACCCTCCTCATTTCCGCTACCAGTAGAAGCCTCGTCACACTTAATTAACAATACATTCTGCACCTTCATCATTCCCACGTGACCAGTTGACTGCTACTCCTACTAAAGTCCTTATTTTTATTCGTACATCAAACATGTACATGATTGTAATCTAGATTTCACTTATTGATATCGAACAAAGGAGGACTTTGAACTAAAAACATTCGTAATATTTATGTGTGAAATTTGATAAGTAGAATGGGTAATATCTGTTAATCTACACGTCATGATGTTTATATACAAATTGTTATTTATCGGTTAAATATTGTAGTTATTGTCCTCCACTAAAACAACATTGATAGATGAAATTAAAAGATATGTATAGAGTTATCCTTGAGAGTAGTTCATAGCAAATTCATGATTCCACACAACATGTTTACTTGTTGCCTCCCGTCCTTCACTGACTGGCTAGGTATCGTGAGGCGGGTGCTGACGGAATGACTGACCTGTGTCACACTCCGCTCCTCGTACTCTCATCATTCGCTAGTGAACCAGAAGTATCATATACATTTTAAGTAATTTATCCTTGCTTCAAGACACCAGGAATGGTCTGCGTTGTATATCCAGTAATCTGTAAAGGAGGTCGTTAGGATTCTGTCTTTTATTTAAGTAAGAGGGGAATACCAGCCGAGGGCAACAAAATTTATTAAACAAAAAAGCTCATTAAGATACCAGTCCCCAAACAGTGTCGAGAAAGTTAGCCAAAAGAATGGAATAAACGTCTTGAAACCTTCATCTTAAATTAGTTCAAGTCGTAGGAAAATAGAAATACAGAATCATACAGGGAGTTCCAAAGTTTACCAGGGAAAGGGATGAATGATTGAGAGCTCTGGTTAACTCTTACGTTAGAGAGGTGAACAGAATAGAGATGATAGAAAAAGTCTTATGCAGTGTGGTCGCGGGAGGAGGGAATGCGTGCTTTTGGCAAGATCAGAAGAGCAGTTGATATGAAAATAGCGTAGAAAATAGCAAGAGATGCATCATTGCTGCAGCGAGAAAGAGGCTGAAGACAGTCAGTCAGAGGAAAAGAGTTGACAAGACGAAAATCTTTTGATTCCACTTTATCTAGGAGAGTAGTATGAATGGAAACCCGACGTACATGTGATGAATATTCCATACATGGATGAATAAGGCCTCTTTACAGAGGCAGCAGTTGGGTAGTGAAAAAAATTCATAACACCCAACTTCTTAGAAGATGTTTTAGCTAGAGAACATAAGAAAATAAGAAAATCAGAGAAACTTCAAGAGACTATCAGGCCTATACGTGGCAGTCCCTGTATGAATACACCTATTTATTTCCACCTATCATTCTTGTCCATGTATTTGTCTAATGAGATGTGGAGTTTTCATTTTAGATTCTAAGTAAAGGACAGACCGAGGATACTCAATGTCGAAAAGAGGGACATTTGAGTGTCATTGAAAAAGAGGGGATAGTTCTCTGGAAAGTTGTATCGAGTTGATAGATGGAGGAAACGAGTTTTTGAGGCATTTAGCAAAATTAAGTTTTATTTCTGCTGAAGCAGAGAAAACTTAATTTTGCTCAATGCCTCAAAAAACTTATTTCCTCCATCTATCAACTCGACACAACTATCAGATGTTTTGTAGAGATAAGATGTCAAGCGTTCTATGGCGTTCCTGCGTGATCTGTTTATTTCGTGAATGGTTGGTGGTCTCTAAAAATAAATAGAAAAGTGTAGGGCGGTATCATCAGCGTAGGCGTGGATACGACAAGAAATTTGGTGTAAAACATCATTGATGAATAATAGGAAGAGAGTAAGTGACAGGACAGAACCCTGAGGAACACCACTGTTAATAAATTTTGGAGAACAGTGGCCATATATCAAATCAGTAATAGGATGGTGTGAGAGGGAAGCTTTTGATATGTCTAAGGCAACAACAAAAGGTTTCACCCAAACCTCTACAATAGGATGAGCAAGTCAGTAAGATCACCAGTATAGCGGCCTTGAAGAAATTTTATACTGGCGAAGAAATTGATAGTGTTTAAGAACTTTCTTCCGATTGAAGATAGATTAAAAAACACACAGGTGCAGGGAGAGATTGTAGGTGGAGGAATGAGAAGGATGGCTGAGAGTGTAAGGAAGACCAAATAATGTGTGTGTGTGTGTGTGTGTGTGTGTGTGTGTGTGTGTGTGTGTGTGTGTGTGTGTGTGTGTGTGTGTGTATGTGTATGTGTGTGTGTGTGTGTGTGTGTGTGTGTGTGTGTGTGTGTGTGTGTGTGTTTGTCTCGATTTTTTTTCTTTAAGGAGATGTTAACTTATGTCTGAACATTATAATAATAATGATAATGAAAATAGTGATATTAATAGAGATAATAATAATAATAATAATAATAATAATAATAATAATAATAATAATAATAATAATAATAATAGTAATAATAATAGTAATAATAAAAAAATAATAATAATGATAATGACAATAATAATAATGATAATAGTAATAATAATAATGATGTTAGTAATAATAATGATAACAAAATAAAAATAATAATAATAATAATAATAATAATTATAGTAATAGTAATAGCAATAGTAATTAAAGTATTATAGTACTCATAATAATGATTATTTTCATCATTATCAATAATAGTATCATTAGTTTACCTTAGTGTTGCTACTATTAGGCTCCCCATGGTGTTTTTTTTTTCTGCCATAGTGAACATTGTAAGCGAGTGTGCGTCAGTACATACTCTACAATGTGTGCTCCAGTGTTACGCTACGAACATAACAATCTCCTCTAGGATCTAGGTACCCGCCACCTAACGTCTTCCAGTGCCTTAAAACTCTCAAACTGTTTCAGAACCGTGGATCGAGAGGAGGTAAGAGTGTGGGGCGTCCCATCAAGACTTCTAGTGACAGGAAAGTTCGACAAGTGGAGGTGAGGGAACACAAGCACGTGGACGTGACGCGTGTGTGGTAGTCTCCCCTCGCTCCTCTTGGCTATCGTGACGTCCATAACCAACAAGATATATATATATATATATATATATATATATATATATATATATATATATATATATATATATATATATATATATATATATATATATATATATATATATATATATATATATATATATATATATATATATATATATATATATATATATATATATATATATATATATATATATATATTTTTTTTTTTTTTTTTACATTACAAGGGCACTGGCCAAGGGCAAACACAGTGTTGGAAAAAAAAAAATCCCGCTGGTTGCCAGGCCCTGTTAAGAGGAAAGTAGAAAGAGAAAAACAAAAAATCTAAAAGGAGGGTCCAGTTAACGTAAGAGGTGTCTTGACACTCCTCTTTTGAAAGAGTTTAAGTCATAGGCAGGTGGAAATACAGACACAGGTAGAGAGTTCCAGAGTTTACCAGTGTAGGGAATGAAGGAGTGAAGATACTGGTTAACTCTTGCATTAGGAAGATGGACAGAATAGGGATGAGAAGAAGTAGAGAGTCTTGTGCAGCGAGGCCGCAGGAGGGGAAGGCATGCAGTTAGCAAGTTCAGAAGAGCAGACAGCATGAAAACAGCGGTAGAAGACAGATAAAGATGCAACATTGCGGCGGTGACTTAAAGAATCAAGACAGTCAGTTAGAGGAGAAGAGTTGATAAGACGAAAAGCTTTAGATTCCACCTTGTTTAGTAAAGCTGTGTGTGGATCCCCCAGACATGAGAGCCATACTCCATACACGGGCGGATAAGGCCCTTGTACAGAGCAAGCAGCTGGGAGGAGAGAAAAATGGACGAAGACGCCATAGGACACCTAACTTCTTGGAAGCTGATTTAGCAAGAGTAGAGATGTGAAATTTCCAGTTTAGATTTTTAGTGAAGGATAGACCGAGTGTGTTTAATGTAGAGGAGAGGGAAGTTGAGTGTTATTGAAGAAGAGAGGATAGTTGTCTGGAAGGTTATGTCGAGTAGATAGTTGTAGAAATTGAGTTTTTGAGGCATTGAACAAAACCAGGTTTTCTCTGCCCCAATCAGAAACAAGTGAAAGATCAGAAGTTAGGCGTCCTATAGCATCTCGCCTTGAGTCATTTAATTGTTGTTGGGTTGGGCGTCTGTTGAACGCTGTTGAATAATGCAGGGTGGTATCATCAGCATAGGAGTGGATAGGGCATTGAGTCAGATTTAGGAGATCATTGATGAATAATAGAAAGAGAGTGGGTGATAGGACAGAACCCTGTGGAACACCACTGTTGATAGTTTTAGGGAAGAACAGTGACCGTCTACTACAGCAGCAATAGAACGATCGGAAAGGAAACTGGAGATGAAGGTACAGAGAGAAGGATAGAATCCGTAGGAGGGTAGTTTAGAAATTAAAGATTTGTGCCAGACTCTATCGAAGGCTTTCGATATGTCAAGGCCGACAGCAAAGGTTTCACCGAAGTCCCTAAAGAGGATGACCAAGATTCAGTTAGGAAAGTAAGAAGATCACCAGTAGATCTGCCTTTACGGAAACCATACTGGCAATCAGAGAGAAGGTTGTGAGCTGATAGATGCCTCATTATCTTCCTATTAAGGATAGACTCAAAGGCTTTAGAAAGGCAGGAAATCAAAGCTATAGGGCGGTAGTTAGAAGGATTGGAGTGGTCACCTTTTTAGGGACAGGTTGAATGTGAGCAAACTTCCAGCAAGAAGGATAAATAGAAGTAGAGACACAGATGAAAGAGTTTGACCAGGCAGTGAGCGAGTTCGGAAGCACAGTTTTGAGAACAACAGGAGGGACTCCATCCGGACCGTAAGCCTTCCGAGAATCAAGGCCAGAGAGGGCCAGGAAAACGTCTTTATAAAGAATTTTAATTTTAGGGATGAAGTAGTCAGAGGGTGGAGGAGTAGGAGGAATATGCCCAGAATCATCCAAAGTTGAGTTGGTAGCAAAGGTTTGAGCGAAGAGTTCAGCTTTAGAAAAGAAGAGACAGCTGTAGAGCCATCTGGATGAAGTAAAGGAGGGAAAGACGAAGAAGTAAAGTTGTTAGAGATATTATTGGCTAGATGCCAGAAATCTCGAGAGGAGTTAGAATTGGAAAGACTTTGACATTTTCTATTGATGAAAGAGTTTTTAGTAAGTTGGAGAATAGATTTGGCATGATTACGGGCAGAAATATATAGGGCATGAGTTTCAGCAGTTGGATGGCTACGGAACCGTTTGTGAGCCGCCTCTCTATCATTGACAGCACGAGAACAAGCAGAGTTAAACCAAGGCTTTTTAGCTTTAGGGTTAGAGAAAGTATGAGGAATGTATAGCTCCATGCCAGAGATAATCACCTCTGTTATGCGCTCGGCACAAAGAGAAGGATCTCTGACATGAAAACAATAATCATCCCAAGGAAATCAGAATAGTACTGCCTTAGTTCCTCCCACTTAGCAGAGTTAAAATGCCAGAAGCACCTCCGCTTAGGCGGGTCCTGAGGCTGCACTGGAGTGATAGAACTGGTAACGGAAATTAGATTGTGGTCGGAGGAGCCCAACGGAGAGGAAAGTTTAACAGAGTAAGCAGAAGGGTTGGAGGTTAGGAAAAGATCAAGAATGTTGGGCGTGTCTCCAAGGCGGTCAGGAATACGGGTAGGGAACTTCACTAGCTGCTCTAGGTCATGAAGGATAGCAAAGTTGAAGGTTTGTTCACCAGGTTGGTCAGTGAAAGAAGATGAAAGCCAAAGCTGGTGGTGAACATTGAAATCCCTAAAATGGAGATCTCAGCAAAGGAAAGTGAGATAAGATGTGCTCCACCTTGGAAGTCAAATAGTCAAAGAATTTTACATAGTCAGAGGAATTAGGTGAGAGGTATACAGCACAGATGAATTTAGTTAGAGAGTGACATTGAAGTCTTAGCCAGATGGTAGAAAATTCTGAAGATTCAAGATTGTGGGCACGAGAGCAAGTGGTGTCGTTACGCACGTATGCGCAACATCCAGCTTTGGATTGAAAATGAGGATAGAGCAAGTAGGAGGGAACAGAAAAGGGCTGCTGTCAGTAGTCACAGACAACTGTGTTTCAGTTAGGAAGAGAAGATGAGGTTTAGTAGAGGAGAGGTGGTGTTCCACAGATTGAAAATTAGAACGAAGGCCACGAATGTTGCAGAAATTGATAGTGAAAGTATTAGATGAAGTGTCAAGACACCCAAGGTCGACAGCAGAGGGCAGTCCGACCTGGGGACATTTATGGTCCCCTCCCCAGAGGGGGACTCCGAGGCAGGGCGTGGTGAAGCCATTATTAAATTTTGATTTGAAGAGAGTGTAAAAGTGTAAGGTGTTGTAGTGTAGTGTAGGAAGTAGTAGAAGTTGTCTTTAGAGGGCAGGCTGCAGCTGCTCAATTGTATAAATGAGACCACAAAGGGAACCGGGAAGAGAGGACACGGGAATCACTCAGTCTGCAGCACTGCTATATATATATATATATATATATATATATATATATATATATATATATATATATATATATATATATATATATATATATATATATATATATATATATATATATATATATATATATATATATATATATATATATATATATATATATATATATATATATATATATATATATATATATATATATATATATATATATATATATATATATATATATATATATATATATATATATATATATATATATATATATATATATATATATATATATATATATATATATATATATACACACATACCTCTCTCTCTCTCTCTCTCTCTCTCTCTCTCTCTCTCTCTCTCTCTCTCTCTCTCTCTCTCTCTCTCTCTCTCTCTCTCTCTCTCTCTCTCTCTCTCTCTCTCTCTCTCTCTCTCTCTCTCTCTCTCTCTCTCTCTCTCTCTCTCTCTCTCTCTCTCTCTCTCTCTCTGATACAAACATAAGAACATAAATGAATAAGGGAAGCTGCAAGAGTCTGTTAGGCCTACACGTAAATTGAACAAAGCTATTTAGTTCCATCTATCATCCCTAACCATAAATTTATCCAATCTTTGAAAGCTTTCTATTGAGTCCTCACTAACAACGTGATTACCGAGTCCGTTCCTTTCATTATTCTCTGTAGTAGAAAACCAGTTCATTCCCATTTCTTTTCTAAATCTAAATTTCTGAAGATTGAACCCATTATTTCTCTTTCTGTCCTAGCTGCTTGGCTAAGAACACTGTTCATGTTTCCTTTGTTATAACACGTGTACCATTTAAATACTTCTATCAGGTCCACTCTCAATCTACGTGTCTCTAAATAAAGCAAATTTAGTAACTGCAGTTTCGATTCGTAGGGAATATCCCTCATCCCATGTATCCTTTTAGACATTCTCCTTTGCACTGAATCTAATAGACTACATCTGTAACTCATAATCTAGAAAAATATTCTAGATGTAGTCTGACCAACGCTAAATATAACTCTAATTTTACTTGAGGGTTTCTGCTTTTAACACTCTTAATAATAATCTTAGTACCCTATTTGCCTTTTTTCTAGCCTCTATGCATTGCTTTCTTAGACCAAGATCGGAATTAACTACAACTCCTAACTTTTTTTTTCATATTCTGAAGTTACGAGGGCCTCGTTGCTTATCATGTACCTGTTTTATGGATTTCCTCTATTTACGCTAAGTAGTTTGCATTTTTTAATGTTAAACTGCATTAGCTATCTGTCTATTCATTTGTTCTTCCTACTCAAATCTGCCTGCAAGGCGATATCATCCGAATCTGACCTAAATAATCTGCCTATCCTCGTGTCATCTAAAAATCTATTGATATTATTACTTATTCCCCTCTCTCTCTCTCTCTCTCTCTCTCTCTCTCTCTCTCTCTCTCTCTCTCTCTCTCTCTCTCTCTCTCTCTCTCTCTCTCTCTCTCTCTCTCTCTCTCTCTCTCTCTCTCTCTCTCTCTCTCTCTCTCTCTCTCTCTCTCTCTCTCTCTCTCTCAAAAAGAAAAAAACAGGACATGTTCTTGAGTACTAGTGTCAGTGCAGAGCATCTGTATTTGTCACACCAGAAGAGGAAGTGGAGTCTCTATATTTCACTTCCAATATCATTGTTATTTATCTCTAAAAGTGATAGCGAACCTGGCATTAAGAATTGCTTTCCTTTGCCAGTGGGACGGGAAGCGGGAAATTTTTTTTATTTTGAAACCAATGAAATTCATTATTAAAAAATGATGCAATTATTCAAACGATCCAAATATAAAGAAAAGCTTTGTGCAGGAAAGATAGCACAATATAGTCAAACTGTCAAGCACAACATGATAGAAAGGAAGAAAAGGTTAGATATGCACGCTTAATTTTGAGATTGTATCATGAGCCAACAAGTGGTTGCCTGTATTGCATGTCACGTCACTCAGTGCTTGTCAGGTGATGAGGGGCTGTGTGTTGCTACCGGTAAAATATCAGACATTAATTTTTCTTCTAATATCAAAGGCGATAGTAGCATTGATTTGCCCTGTCAGTCACATGCATGACCTCAGACACCACCGCCAGTCAAAAGTGATGGAAACAAATTTGCGTTAATAAAGCCTTTATTGGTGATAATATATAAAATGTTATGTTGACAGAAAGGCAGCCCTGAGGTGGCCAAATAAAGAAAAGGTTAATGTGGAGAAATGACATAGGAACGTTTGCAAATGCGACGGAAATAGGAGATAAAAATGCGTTTATGAGGGAAAAGATGTGTAATCAAGCTCATAAATTGTGAGTGTTGGTAGTCGACTTTATTGGGACAACGATGGTTGGTGCTGATAATGAGAATAATATATGGAACACCAGTGCAAGCACGGCAATTCTGTACGTAAATAAAACACCCATCAGTTGACAATACTGGCTGCACATGCAATATTATATGGAACATTAACATAGCACGTGAAGTGAGTTGTTAATCTAATAATGTGTGCATGAACGCATGGAAGGAATATTCCAGTAAAGTGGACATGGCAGCAGCGGCCCGAAGGGAGACGAAAAGGTGCATGGTCATGTTCCAATTGATGGCAATTTTGTGACAAATGAGATATGAACTTTGTATCCAAACTATTGTATAGCATATTGTAAATGGTGAGACAAAAGGAGCGGCTTAGCGTCATACCCAAAGAACGTTGCGCCTTCTTGACGGCGTGATTTTGTTCGCTGAGGATAGTAAGGCAACGGAATTAGTGTTTTGTGCTTCCTGCTGCGAGTGTTGTGAACCAAGAGAAGACAAAAGACGTCCTGGGAATGAAGGGAAGACTGCAAAACTTGTGTAACAATGACACTGAACAATTTGGAAGGATGTGGAATGTACACTGAAAATAAATAACCTGTGGGATTTTTTTTTTCTTTGCCGTTTTGTTGCCGTTGGGTAGTCTCTCTCTCTCTCTCTCTCTCTCTCTCTCTCTCTCTCTCTCTCTCTCTCTCTCTCTCTCTCTCTCTCTCTCTCTCTTATTATTATTATTTATTTATTATTATTATTATTATTATTATTATTATTATTATTATTATTATTATTATTATTATTATTATTATTATAATTATTACTATTATCATTATTATTATTATTATTATTATTATTATTATTATTATTATTATTATTATTATTGTTGTTGTTGTTATTATTATTATTAAAATTACTATTTTTATTTTCATTATTATTATTATTATTATTATTATTATTAATATTATTATTATTATCATTATCATTACTATTATTATTATTATTATTATTATTATTATTATTATTATTATTATTATTATTATTATTATTATTATATTATCATTAGTATTATTGTTATCATTATTGTTATTATTGTTGTTATTATTGTTATTATTATTATCATTATTATTATTATTATCTTATCATTAATGTTATTTTTATTATTATTTTATTATTATTATTATTATTATTATTATTATTATTATTATTATTATTACTATTATTTTCATTATTATTATTATTATTATTATTATTATTATTATTATTATTATTATTATTATTATTATATTATCATTAGTATTATTATTATCATTATTGTTATTATTGTTATCATTATTGTTATTATTATTATTATTATTATTATTATTATTATTATTATTATTATCTTATTATTAATGTTATTTTTATTATTATTTTTATTATTATTATTATTATTATTATTATTATTATTATTATTTTATTATTATTATTATTATTATTATTATTATTATTATTATTATTATTATTATTATTATTATTATTATTATTATTATTTATTTTTATTATTATTATTATTATTATTATTATTATTATTATTATTATTATTATTATTATTGTTATTATTTTCATTGTACGTATAAATCTGTGCCATTATGTTAAACATCACATTTTTGTTTATCTTTATTTAATTGTTTTGTTTGTTTATTTGTCATAGCGTGGCCGTAATGCTTCCCTTGTTTCTGCCACAAGACTAGTTTACAGGTCCTACTCAAGCTTCGGCTTATTGGACCTTGCCTCAACTCATTTTCTATGTACAGCATATGTGTATTAATGGAAGCAAAATGGTCAAATAAATCTAATCAATCAATCTCTCTCTCTCTCTCTCTCTCTCTCTCTCTCTCTCTCTCTCTCTCTCTCTCTCTCTCTCTCTCTCTCTCTCTCTCTCTCTCTCTCTCTCTCTCTCTCTTTAACAATACTTAATGTAAAAGCAATTACAATGACTTAATAATATTGGTCAGTATCCTGTCACACAGTCACTATCCTGTCACATTGAGTCGGTACCTCGTTACCGCGAACGCCTGAGCAAACTTCATTCTTGAATATAAAAGCAAATGTCACATGGACTCGGTGAGTTGGCCTTGGTCGTATCCTGTGCCTTTGAACGTGTGTGGATAAAGTCCTTCTGCTCTGCGAAACAGTTTGGCTTTGACATTTGCCTAACACAATTTACTTTACCAGGTTTCGTCACGGTAAGCTGGATATGTAATCGTATGTAGGCGGGGCCTCCTCCTTTGCTCAGTTGCCCACCTCCAACACCGGTGTGCCTGCCCCTTAACTTCAGAAATGAACCATTTACTTATATTCAAGGCTGAGACGATTAACATTTTATGTATGAGTTGATTCTTATTTCTAAGAGACGTTTCTAGCTCACATCAGTGATCTGACTCATCTAGACCCTGTAAGATCACCGTATGTCACTCTGACTTAACACGCAATGCGCAGTGTTCTCTTTTGCCACGAGTCCCCACAACACACTTGTTGTAATACTGCTTGTAGATGGAAGATCTGAATAACTTCAGACTTGGGTTACTCTTCCTAAACTTGTTGGGGTCTCACCTTTACAGTAACATTTTATTAAGAGTATTTTCATAATTATAATGAAAGTTTGAATGTGACATTGCATCATGAATTAAAAAAAAAGCTTCACAAAAGTCTGTGAGTTTCTAAGGTTATATTCATGATTCTAACGATCCTTTAACCAGGATTTTGTATCATCATTAAAGAAAAAACCATAAGAATCTGCTTCGTCATCTTATCGGACTTTCTAACATAATATTTACTTGAGCACAAATTATTTAATTAAGGGTACTCAGCGTAGGTAGAGTGAATCCACTCAATAAGCACATAATACACAACGAACCCTGGTAGGTTCAGAATATAAAAAATTTTAGAGTTATAGTTTGCTTCTATCTTGGTCTAAGAAAACAATGCTTGGAGGGTAGAAATAAGACAAATAAGTTACTAGGATTAATTTTAGGAGTGCTAAAAGCAGAGATCCCGAAGTAATATAAAAATCATGTTTAGAGCTGGTGAGCTAGGTTACTCTGCACTTTATAGGAAGGATGTAGGTTTATTAGAATCGGTGCAAAAAAAATGTCTAAAAGGATACAGAGGATGAGGAATATTTCCTACGAAAGCGAGACTGAAGATATTAAATTTGCAATCTGTAGAGACGTGGATTGAGAATGGACCTGATAAAAGTATGGTATAAGTGTTGTAACAACGAGAACATAAGCAAAGTTCTTAGGATTGATTACTAGTCAGGATAGAACCAAAAATAATGGTTCAAGCTTGAGAAATTTAGGTTTAGGAAAGAAATGGGGAAGAAACTGGTTCTCTAACAGAGTGGTTGAAGAATGGAACGGACTCTGTTATCATAGTGCTGAGTGAACAGGGATCTTTAATTGAAGATCAGACAAATTTATGGATGAGGATGGTAAGTGGGTTTAGGTAGCTTTTTTCACACAGGGACTGCCAGGTGTAGGTATGGCGGCCTCTTGCGGCTTCATTTTCTAATGTTCTTATGCTCTTACATACTGTCGTTTGAATTACGAAGATGCAAGCAGCTGTGCTAAGTATCAGAGTAGCTAATGTTCAACTGTATAATTAGGCAGATCAAACGTCTCTGTAAAATGTAGCTTTGTGATTAGATGACGAATATGGTAGGCGGACACAACTTCGATATTGACTACTATTGAAGGAAAGCACTTGGTCATTGGCATACATAATTAAGGTGCTACTATTACCTCCTCGATGTTGCTTTTTGAAACGCGTTTTCTCATAAGGATTGTTGTCAGAGGCTACAGAGATGATTAGTGAGAATTTTTCATAGGTAGTATATCACTCATCGCTCACAGTCTTTATTAATCCCTAGAAATATGAAAACAACTTCGAAAAAAAAAACAATACCTATCACAAAATTTGAATAATCAATACATTCACGAAAACACTCGAAAATTATAACAACTTTCTCTTCATCTTGTTTCGAAAGAATTCAAGATAAGATCCTGGAATTATAGCTGTCATTTTCCGCCCAGAGTGATTTATGAGTCTCTCTCTCTCTCTCTCTCTCTCTCTCTCTCTCTCTCTCTCTCTCTCTCTCTCTCTCTCTCTCTCTCTCTCTCTCTCTCTCTCTCTCTCTCTCTCTCTCTCTCTCTCTCTCTCTCTCTCTCTCTCTCTCTCTCTCTCTCTCTCTCTCTCTCTCTCTCTCTCTCTCTCTCTCTCTCTCTCTCTCTCTCTCTCTCTCTCTCTCTCTCTCTCTCTCTCTCTCTCTCTCTCTCTCTCTCTCTCTCTTTGGGTAAAGTATGTATTTACCTACCAGCTGTTGTCAAAGTACATTACTTCTCAGAGGAGTCAGCGAGCTTTCTCCTCAAAAAGTTCTTAAAGAAATACACTCAGAGGACGAACTAGGCCAGGCGAATCGAGTGAATATCATTAACTACAATTCTAATGTAAAACTTAACACACACCTTAGCGACGGCGAAAGGGATACTCTCTATAAATTGTGTCAGATGATAATGGTTGGGTTTATATGCGAAGTAAAAGAAATCGATTTGTGTGGCCACAATGAGGGAGCACCGATGACAGCTCCAGGCAAGCTCGAGGCTGCAATCCTTGAAAAAGGCAGAGTCTGAAATTGAAGTCGGTGACCTCATGGTATACAAGAGTTAGTTTAGGAAGTGATATGACGAACCTACTTCGTTTGTTGCCTGACTTAATATTGTCTGTGTTGCTCCTCTCTCTCTCTCTCTCTCTCTCTCCCCTCCTCTCTCTCTCTCTCTCTCTCTCTCTCTCTCTCTCTCTCTCTCTCTCTCTCTCTCTCTCTCTCTCTCTCTCTCTCTCTCTCTCTCTCTCTCTCTCTCTCTCTCTCTCTCTCTCTCTCTCTCTCTCTCTCTCTCTCTCTCTCTCTCTCTCTCTCTCTCTCTCTCTCTCTCTCTCTCTCTCTCTCTCTCTCTCTCTCTCTCTCTCTCTCTCTCTCTCTCTCTCTCTCTCTCTCTCTCTCTCTCATCAACTTTTCGATTTTATTGTAGCTTAAATTGTGTTCATATGAACGATTTGCATTGCTTTGTTATTGAGGCACCAGGATTTAGCAAAGCAAGCTTTAGTGCAGTGTTCATTGACATAGAAGTGCGGTAATTGCAAGGCTGATGTCAGTGAAGATTCTGATCGCTGTAATTAGAACATGAGACCTTCATTGCCACAAAAACACAATACTGACTTTGAATCTTGGTCTACATATGGAAAGCCTTTGAGCTTGATATGAATACTGTTTGGTTTCCACAACACTTTGATATATATATATATATATATATATATATATATATATATATATATATATATATATATATATATATATATATATATATATATATATATATATTAAATAACGATAATGTACTTCGTTACTGCAATTGGAAAGAAAATGCCATGCTGAATGCACATGGCACTCAAGTATATCATATTCAGTGGCTGGCAGCTCGCACGTAAACCTAACGATGTACTTCGACTTAAATTGACAACAATGAGTACCAAAAGAAATCTGTAAAACTATATACTCAATCACATTTCAATAGTTTTTAAAATCATTTGTTGGCCAGCAGCTTGTAATGACACAATGTTGGGAAGAGACTAAGCCAGAGAACCAGAATGCTACATTAATACTTAGTCAGGAGAAAAATCATTCCCACACGACACTCACGCTGATAAATATGCAGCCACTTGGCACAGATGGATGCCTTCAGCAAGAAGCTATGTAAGGTAACAAGTGATAAACATTGCAAAGGGAAAACTGAAACGAGTCTGGGGAATTTGTAAAATTCCTCTAACTTCACATTTCCCCCATGTAAATATTGTATCACTGGATGACACCATCAGTTCATATATGAAACAAGAAAAGGACAAATGTATTATGTTATAAAAGGTATAAATGGAATAAATGTATAAAGGTATAACATAAAGGCGCTGAAAAGAAAGTTACACAGCATAACGGTTCGTAATAAACTCTTCTTCATTTTTATATCAATTAACGGTAATTTTCCTTGCATGAGCTATGAATAAAAGAAACATGTGAATGGATAAAAAATATTAAGGATTTAAGAATAACATTGACGTATAGATCATAACTGTAAAGAGGAAGTCGTACAACTTTATCAACAAGCACTATGACTAATTGCATCGAGGCACAGACAAGTGGAATGACAACAAAAAAAAACACACACACACACACAATTCTCTGTGTTGCATTTTTTTTATATCGTACAGTTACTCTATGTATGTGCTGATTTGGCGTGGTACAATGGAAGGTTTTATTTTTTTTCACAGATGGAGAGTTTTACTTATTCGAGCCCAACAGTAATCGTGTTTACACTCCAATGTCTTAAGTTCGTGTCTAGATGAGTCATTTTTAGCTTCCTCAAACCGCCAAAGAGTAAAACATAGAAGGTGAAGAAAAGTTGCAGTAAAAATTACACCATGTCTTCTCAACTTGTACTTCTTCTGTACTTGTACAGCCTACAGACTCTACATGCTGCGCAGACTTAAGTCACTGGGCACACCAGCTGATGAGTTAAAGGGGATATACATCACCTTCATCCTGCCCAAACTTATGTATGCCTCACCAGTGTGGTCTTCCTCCCTCACCTCCACTCAACAGCAACAACTGGAAAATGTCCAAAAGAGCGCCTGCAGAATCATCCTTGGCCCTGCCTACACTGACTACGATCACTCCCTATCTACCCTCAATCTCCTCACACTGGCTACTAGACACCAAGCAGCCCTTGTCAGGATGGATAGAGGCCTGTTGCGCCACCCACGGCTACGACACCTCCTCCCCACGACGCGCCCCAGCTAACCCATACCACAAGACACACAAACGTGGTCACGCCACTTAAGGCCCCAAGAACCGACCGTTATCATCGTAGTGCTATCCCGGATACTCCATGGTGCGAGCCATAAACAGCTAAGTTAAGGTTCCAACCTTTAGTCTCCCTCAATCCCCATATGTACATTTTCAGTATGTATGTACTGCAATTACTAATAAACCGTATTATTATTATTATTATTATTATTATTATTATTATTATTATTATTATTATTACACACACACACACACACACACACACACACACACACACACACACACACACAGAGAGAGTGTGTGTGTGTGTGTGTGTGTGTGTGTGTGTGTGTGTGTGTGTGTGTGTGTGTGACACCAACTTTATTTTCCACAAAAGTAAAGATATGGTTGGGTTTTAGAAGCACCAGGTCAGAATGTGTCGAATATTCCACATTTCATAAAGCAGACTACCAGGAGCATGTTTGTATCTCCAGGGACAAGTTATTCATGTTTTATCATAGTAGCTTATGACGTTGGGTTAAATATATTTTCAATACCTCGTTTCCATGAATAAATATCACCAAATTTTAGCGCCAAGCTGAAATATTATTTTGTGGTTTGGTACGAACATAGTGTGATATAGCTCTGCAATACGCTTACAAGACTGTATGGATCTGTGGAGAGGCTGTGTGTTAGTGTGCGGTGCTCCTTAGGGAAGTGTAATAGTTTGTTTTGTCTGGAAAATAATGAATATTTTATATATGACCTAATCAAAACTTTGAAACAGAAACAGAGCTAGTAAACATTGCATTGACAAACATTCACAAAGAATATGGTACGAACATCTGCCGAAGAATTCAAAGATCAAAATATCTAGGGTGAATCATTACCTATTGACGAATCGAAAAGGATCGTAATGGCGTTGTTATACTGATTTTTTATGCATATTTTTGTACCTAGACAATGTGTCTTCTGAAATAACTACAAGGCATGCACAATGATAAGGTTTGTACCTCTATGATTGGCTCTGGGTAAATGTAACTGAATACCTATTCAGCGTCTTTGGGAAGTGCACCCAATTAATCTGAGGACTTAACTTATTCACTTTAAAAAATGCAGCTTAATCTGAAGTATTCAAATAATTATAATGTCTCTTACTTTGCAATACTGACATATATAAACACAAGCCAAGGAATTGAGTGCAAGCTGGGAACGATATTAACACGATGATATAGGTAAGGTAATGAGGGAAAGCAATATTGATCTCTAGATCTTTCAGTGGTGTTTGATGGAGACAAGTAGCACACAACACCTTCACTGAAAGAATACCATCCATGGTCCTCCGTGCCGATATCTCAAACCCATTCTTCGATGACTAATCAACCCCATGCAACACCGTCACCATCACGTCTTCCTTGCTGCTGTGCAAATTTCATGACATCGCTGTCTCAGATTGACAGTGTCCACTGTCTTGTTCATCAATCAACTGTTATGTTATACTATCGAGGATATCAGTGAGTTCCATGATTGGCTCAGTTTCCTCTTGTGTGTTTACTGATCCACTGCATCATTCTTTGTACTACTGATGAAGGCATCCCACGCACCTCTGCTTCACTCCCTGCTTTCGGTTATGTTCGGAGCTGTCCCCCTCTACTGGACACGAGAGAACAGACCTCTGTGTACAGTGGGGTGCTGTGTACCACCGGATGCTATGTACCATCCTTGGCTCCTATATACTATCCATGGTTTCTCTGTACCTGGCTGCTATGTGCCATCAGCAACCAAACAGAAAAATTATGGAAACTGTAAATGGCCTCCAGATCTACACGTGGCAATCCCTGTGTGAACAAAGATACCTAATTCCACCTATCATTCTCATCCTCATTATTTGCTCCAAAACTCTTGTGGTCTTATCGGATCTAGTAGTATTCCTATGATCGTGAAACTAGTAGTACGATAAAATGTATTGATACCAAAGGAAGAATCCTGCCCAATAACAAATAACTTTCAATGACCTATGAATGAAATATTAGAAAAGAATATTTGACATAAGAATTTTTAAACGTGTGTGCTGAACTCATGGATCATGCTGAGGACTAAGCTGCATTAACCTTGTGTATGCTTGTTTTATTGATTTTATTCATTGACATTTCAATTGAAGATTGAATAAAATTTTCCTAATTAACGGTCGAAAATTTTCTTATATTATTTTATTTACCTATTCGGTGGTATGTACATAGCAGCCTTGTTCGATACATACAAGCCACATCATTGGTACACAGGAGCTGGTACATAGAAGCTCTAAAATGGTACGTATAAGCCGAAGCAGTTGTACATAGCAGCTGGTATATAGCAGCAGACGGTATATAGCAGCTAGCATTTGGACACGATAGCAGGTATTGCTCTACATTCAAAGAATCTAGATTGTCCCTCGCTACCGCCTCGCCGTCACCGCACAGCCATTCAGGGTGGTAGTGTAACGTAGCTTTTTTTCATATGTGAAGTTGTGCTGGTGCACTGCATGATTATATATATATATATATATATATATATAATATATATATATATTGTGAGAGAATTTTTCTTGGATATATATGGATTTTGTAGTATTACATTCCCAACTAAAATGATGTTGACATCTTACATTTTTTTTTCAGATCTGAAAGATTTCTCCCAATTTATTGTTTTCAAAGTTGTAAATGGAATTATTAATAAGCAATGCAGACTCAGAACATCATAAGAACAGTTTTTCGCAGAGATCTCCATCCTTGGAGATTTCAATGTTCACCACCTGCTTTGGCATTCCTCTCCCTTCACTGACCATCCTGGTGAACTAGCTATCCTCCATGACCTAGAGCAACTGGTGCAACACCCTACTCGTATTCCTGACCGTCTTGGAGATACTCCCAACATTCTTGATTTTTTTCTTGCCTCTGATCCTTCTGCTTATGCTGTTACTATTTTTCTCCGCTGGGCTTCTCCGATTACAATCTCATATCTACATCTTGCCCTATTTCTCTAATCCCTCCTCAGAATCACCCAAGGCGGTGGTGCCTCTGGTGTTTTGCCTCTGCCAGTTGGAGGGACCTGAGGAGGTATTATGCTGATTCTCCCTGAAATGGTTACTGTTTCCGTGTCAGAGACTCATCTCTGTGTGCTGAACGCATAATAGAAGTGATAGTGTCTGGCATGGAGACGTACATTCATTTTCTCAACCTAAACCTTCTGAACCTTGATTTAACATAGCCTGTTCTCGTGCCATATATGATAGAGAGGTTTCCCACAAAAAGTATTTAAGCCTTCCATCACTGGAATCTCATGCACTTTATATTTCAGCACGGAATCGTGCCAAGTCTGCTCTTCAACTTGCCAGACACTCCTTCATAAACAGAAAATGTCAAAATCTTTTCAAACTCCATTTCCCCTTGCGACTTCTGGTATCTGGCCAAAAACATCTCCTATAAGTTCACTTCTTCATCTTTCCCTCCTTTATTTCATCCTGATGGTATCGCTGCCATTTCATCTATCTCTAAAGCAGAACTCTTCTCTCGAACCTATGCTAACAACTCTACCGTCGATGATTCTGGGCTTATCCCTCCCTCTCCTCCCTCTGACTATTTCATGCCTTCAATTAAAATTCTTCGTAATGATATTTTCCATGCCCTCACTGGCCTAAACCCTCAGAAGGCTTATGGACCTAAAGGGGTCCCTCTTATTGTTCTCAAAAAATGTGCTTCCCTGCTTGCACCTTGTCTGGCCGAACTCTTTCAACTCTGTTTATCGACTTCTACCTTTCCTTCTTGCTGGAAGTTTACCTATATTCAACCTGTTCCTAAAAAGGGTGACCGTTGTAATTCCTCAAACTACCACCCTATAGCTTTAATCTACTGCTTGTCTAAAGTTTTTAATCTCTCCTCAATAGGAAGATTTTCAAATGTCTGTCACTTCACAATCTTCTATCTGATCGCCAATATGGCATCCGTCAAGACCTCTCTACTGGTGATCTCCTGGGTTTCCTTACTGAGTCTTGGACGTCCTCTTTTAGAGAATTCGGTGAACTTTTGCTGTTGCATTAGACATCACAAAAACTTTTGATAGAGTCTGGCACAAAACTTTGATTTCAAAACTTCCCTCCTACAGCTTCTATCCTTCTCTTTACAACTTTATTTCAAGTTTCCTTTCCGACTGTTCTATTGCTGCTGTGGTAGACGGCCACTGTTCTTCTCCTTAATCTATTAACAGTGGTGTTCTTCAGGGTTTTTGTCTTGTCACCCACTCTCTTTCTATCATTTGTTAATGATCTTAACCAAATTTTTTGTCCTATCCACTCCTACGCTGATGATACCGATACCATCCTACATCTTTCCATGTCTTTACAGAGACGAGCAATCCTTCAGGAAGTCTTTTAAATCACTCTGGGGCGCCATAGAACGCCTGACTTCTGATCTTTCTAAGATTTCAAGAAATACACTTCACTCTTAAGTGATATTTCTATTTCCTAATTCGGTGGCTAATCTCAGGTACAGTCGTGGATGATTGTATGTATAATTGAAGTTAAAATAAAAGAAACTTATCAGCTGCATGACTTAAGAGCGAGAGAGGCACTAACCTACACCTATGGAACTGCTAAGACATGAGAAAGTTGTCATGAAATGGAATTTGGCTCCTCCTCGTACTTCAAAGGATAATTGCTAATATATTGTACCGCACAGCAATTGCACACAATTTCAAGATACTTTTTTTCTAGTTTAGTCCCCCCTCTGCTGCAAATTGTACTCACACATGGCATTCAGCCACTCCTTTGAAGTACATATGCTTTTCAATCTTTTATTAGCGACACTCGAGTCGCTTCCTTTCCTGGAGCGGCGTGTCAGACAATTTACTCTAGCAGTCTAGCTAGTCAGCAACCCTAACACCGTGACGGAATTAATGCATCTATTCGGTAAATAAAAAAAAAAACTAATATGAACGCACTTTATCTTTCATATTGTTCGTGAAGTGAAATAATAATGTGTGTGTGTGTGTGTGTGTGTGTGTGTGTGTGTGTGTGTGTGTGTGTGTGTGTGTGTGTGTGTGTGTGTGTGTGTGTGTGTGTGTGCGTGCGCGCGTGCGCGCGTGCCTGCGTGCCTGCGCATTTACGAACTTTTGCGTGTGCATGTGCGCATACTTAGTTTCTTGTTTGTAGGAATAGTTAGTTCATTGAATATTGGTGAAGGAGTAGTAGTAATAATAGCAGTAGCAGTGATATGATGGTGGTGGTGGCGGTAGTGGTGTAGGTTATCCTAACGATGGGGACATCAGTAATAGTACATTTTTAATCTTTATATATGGAGAATACACACTACACAGTCAACGCATGCTTTCCAGTTTCTCTCTCTCTCTCTCTCTCTCTCTCTCTCTCTCTCTCTCTCTCTCTCTCTCTCTCTCTCTCTCTCTCTCTCTCTCTCTCTCTCTCTCTCTCTCTCTCTCTCTCTCTCTCTCTCTCTCTCTCTCTCTCTCTCTCTCTCTCTCTCTCTCTCTCTCTCTCTCTCTCTCTCTCTCTCTCTCTCTCTCTCTCTCTCTATCTATCTATATATATATATATATATATATATATATATATATATATATATATATATATATATATATATATATATATATATATATATATATATATATATATATATTTGTGGGCGAGAAAGACATCTCGGAGATGAATTAGCGCGTCAAATGCTCACTGTCTGATAAAATGCATTTTCTTTTCATTACTTTTCCATGAATACTACTGCCGCCCCTTTGGCTCTGAGCAAGTTATGTTTCATCTCCAAAATCTATGGAAGGTGGCGTTGGATCGGGCAGACGTCCATGCGTAGGTTTGAATCCTACCACGTGCCGTCATGAAACTGTCATTTCTTGAGTGATTTAAAGTTACCTACATGTCACCATGATATCCAAGTTCTAGATGGACGTATAATTGCCTTACACCAAAGATGCGCTTGGGTGGTGATATGGGCCCTAATATGGGTACCACTATAAGTAAAATTGCCTGCGCCGCTAATAGGTGGAAGCTGGACAACGCCTCCCATACTCTTGAAGTATACCTACAGGCGCTACAGCAGTGGTTCCCAACCTTTTGGCACTCGCGACCCCTTACCTTAAAGCTTGAAACCCATGTGACCCCTACTTAGGGCTTACTATCAGCATCTTAACCCCTTCATTACCGACTCCGTGATCCTGTGCGTACCAACCCCCTCCCCCCAGCACCGAGTTTTTCGAGTGCTCATAATTTCGCATAGGTAGTCTAATGTTCATTTCTATGCCCATATTTAGTCATCTAAGTATTATTTTTCATGTCTTTTGATAGATTTGGTCATGGGATGTATACTTTTTCAAATCGGAAGTTGTTATACATGATTTCCTATGACCTCGTCTGACATGAATAGCTGGAAGCAGTCCAAAGCACTAATGTTATCCCGTGAGATATCAGGATGAACACCTGAAAAATCTTCTACTAGGGCAGGAACAGTGCCAGGACGATGATCAGAAAAGGGATCAGCCATGAGTGTGAAGGTGTGAGGTGAGGGGCTGGGTGGTGTCTCCTCATCGTCACCATCACTCTCATATAGGTCATCACTACTCGCCTCACTGTCATTTTCTGGCAAATATTCATCATCTGAATCACTTGTGAGGCCTTCTGATTGTGTCAGATTATCATCTGATCCTTGCAAGTCATCGTCAAGAGGGTATAACTCTCAGAATCACTGCTGGAGGAGCACAAAGATGCCATAATGCGACGCGTGTCAAAGTCAAACACACGCGCGTACCAACCCCCTCCCCCCTGCACCGAGTTTTTCGAGCGCTTCTCATAATTTCGCGTAGGTAGTCTAATGTTCATTTCTATGCCCATATTTAGTCATCTAAGTATTATTTTTCATGTCTTTTGATAGATTTGGCTCATGGGATGTTTCAAAGTCAAACACACACACTGATGGGTGGGGCGGTTCACATCACCACCCCCCGCCACCACGGGCCAACGTCCTTGAAACACAAGGTGCCAATTAGTCAATTTGTCACTGTCGTAAATTACAACCATACAAACCGAGAAATATGGAGCCCTGGGTATCATTACTAAGCAATGAAGTACGCACGTACTTCATCGGTTCGGCAGCCGAAAGTTGACATGAAGTACTATGGTACCTCATCGGT
The DNA here is from genome assembly GCF_017591435.1 of Portunus trituberculatus. Lineage (NCBI taxonomy): Eukaryota > Metazoa > Arthropoda > Malacostraca > Decapoda > Portunidae > Portunus > Portunus trituberculatus. The sequence goes on from NC_059301.1 coordinate 5,542,941, forward strand.
AATGAAGGGGTTAATAAATCACTCACAGGCACGCATATATGCACCCATAATATCACCTAATGACATTTAACTAATGTAGCGACAAAAAAAAAAAAAAAATGGAAGAGCATGAAAAATGTAATTGATGAGATAAAATTAATATTATTCCAAGCTACTTCTGGCAAGGCTACGCGACCCCCCTGCCAAGGCTTCGCAACCCTCCGGTTGGGAAACCTTGCTCTAAAAGCTATAACATAAACACACACACACACACACACACACACACACACACACACACACACACACACACCGCGTAGTCCCGGTAAGCGGCGAGGCAAATGGGCAAGCCTCTTAATGTGTGGCCCCTGTTCACCTAGCAGTAAATAGGTACGGGATATGTAACTCGAGGGGTTGTGACCTCGCTTTCCCGGTGTGTGTTGTGTGTGATGTGGTCTCAGTCCTACCCGAAGAGCTCTGAGCTCGCTCCGTAATGAGGAAGACTGGCTGGGTGACCAGCAGACGGCCGAGGTGAATTGCACACAAAACAAAGTGAACGGTCTTAGAAAAATGTGTGTGCGTGTGTGTGTGTGTGTGTGTGTGTGTATGTAGTTAAAACAGGCAGCATACAGAGTCAGCTGAAAATTCAACATATTATCATACTTATACATATCCTTATATATTAACATTAATACATCTCAAGTTTGCGCAACCCCATGGTGGCATCTGATATCCCGCTGCTAGATAGCGCCAGATAAACCTAGGCCCGTACCAAGAGTCACGAAGGTTTAAGGTCGAGGGTAGAAGGGAAGGTAATGTGGTACCAAGAGTCGCTGTCATTATTGGAACGAAGAGCAGAGGAAAGGTCGAAGGGAAGGCATGGGTGCCCCCAAGATGTATTAGACTAAGAGGTGAACGCACTTCGGCGTTATTGGAACCGCTGACGTCACCATGTGTATTGTTTACGTCTAGTGTTGTGGTGGTGTGTTCACGTGTGGCAGATTTTATCAGCAATTGTGTACTTTTCACGGGCTTTGTATTACGATATTAATAGTTAAATGGGTAAAGCAAGAGTTAGCGCTGTATTTGGATGTACACCTGGTAAGGACAGCAACCTAAGATACCATAAATTCCCATCTAATGATAACCTTGCTAGACAGTGGATCCATAAGTGTTTCCGTTCAGACCATATTAATATTAAGTATGCTGTGGTTTGTGAACGACATTTTAGTTCAGCCCAGATTGAACGAAATCTGAAGTACGAGCTTTTGAATTTGCCAGTTCCACGAACTGTGAGAAATTTAAAACAGGATGGAATTCCTGATCAGAATCTGCCATCACGAGGACACAGATGCCAGGGAATCGGCCATCCACCAGCATTTAAAGGTAAGAAACTGTGTATTTTGTAAGTGTTGGTGGTTTGTAGTAAATAAGTGGTGGTGGTGGTAATACTAGGTTCTAGTAAAGTAAGTGGTGGTGGTTCTAGTCTAATACATCTTGGTTCTAGTGAAGAATGTGGTATGGTAGTGGTTCTAGTAAAGTAAGTGGTATGTGCTATGCATGTAGTAGATGCTGGTGAAGCTAATACTATGTTGGAGGTGCAAATATTGTAAGTATGTGGTGGTAGTTTAAATTAAAACATGGTAGAGGTGGTGGCATATACCCATATTTTCTTGCAAATCACTAAGAATCGTAAAATACAGTTAGTGTCATTATATCTACTAAACTTAGTAACCAAGATGCTAAAAAATAACCACTCAAAAAAAATAAATATTCGGAACACCTATATTCCACAATTAAAATCTGTCCTAGTTGGTTGACGTGTTAACGTCACGATTCTGGGTTTTAAAAGCCTCCCGCGCTACGTCAATGATTTCAAGACTGAAGTGCGTTCACCGCTTAGTCTGATATATTCATCTTGGGTGCCCCCGTGTCTTCCACATGACCTTCGAAGAAATATTTTATAATTTTCGTAAGCTGGAGTGACCAACGAATAGTATGAACTAAAATCAACATCAAGAAATATTTTCAATCTCGGAAAACCGATAGTTATGTTTCCACGTAAGTTACTATTCTTTTATAATAGTGAAGGATCGCCTTAAAATCGCGAGGTGGAAGAACGCAGTGGATCCAGAAAGCTCGCCACCTAGCTGTTTTATGAAGCTTGTTTTCGTTTGTCAGGAAAGTTACACTGTTTATTTCATGGTAATAAATATTTTCTTTAGTGAGCTCATCATCCAAGCCTATTAAAGACCAAATATGTGCATGGGTTAATGGAGAATAGGAAGTGACAGGTGAACTGCCAACAGACAGAAGGCTGTCAAAGTATGCAAAGAAAAGCCAGTCACAAGGTAAATACTAGCCTGTATAAGCAGGTTTAAAACAAAACCACAAAGATGTATGTAGGGATGTAGACAGAGAATTTCACAAGCACCCACTTCACACTAACCCAGGACTTCTTATCAAACTCTCTCTCTCTCTCTCTCTCTCTCTCTCTCTCTCTCTCTCTCTCTCTCTCTCTCTCTCTCTCTCTCTCTCAACAAAGACAGTGAGTGACATAAACATTGAGTGCAATAATGTTAAAGCTAAGTCAACAGATAACTTTTCACTGAGTTGGGTGTGATGTGCAAGGATTTAAGTATAGGTATACTGACAGTATTGTAGTTCTCAAGATGTATAGTCCTGTATCCAAACCATTTCAGGCCATGATTAATGTAATTCATGATTGACTATACTAATGTGTTAACTATGGAATTTTTAATGATATGCATACAAATTGTGGTCTAGCAGATCCCAAAGAATACAAATTTCTCAACTCTTGTAATGAACTACCACTGCTTCTTGATATGGATTTTGTAAGACAGTGATTTCCAAACACATGATAAATTACCACTTTAGGGATAATGGAAGGATACAGAAAAAAAAGAAAGTTAAGAATTCTGGAAATTATGAAAACACTGCAGTCTGTAAAGTTGTTGAATAAACCTGTTATAAATACATAGTGAAATTGAGCAACAACAATAAACATTCAGAACTGCTATACATATACAAAACTTGAAAAGAAGAAAAATTATTTAAGTGTGTGGCAAGCCAGGTTTCAATAAGGAATGCTTGAGGACACAGATATTCAATAACTCTGATCACATGTGGGCTTGTTACTCACTACCTGAGCCTGCCTCTTTTCACATTGTCAGTTTCTCTCTAAGCACCAGCTGATGCTAAAATCTTGAATTTTTATTTAGCTATAAATATCTTAATATTAAAAAATGTTAATGGCATTAAATGACTTGGTGATCGCCTCCCAAGCTAAATTTTTCTTGTGAAGGCTAGCTGGGTTTGTTGAGCGGTCTTGCAAGTCTTTATTCTCTTTCACAAGATTGAGAATCATTATACTCTGCCCGTGCGTGAGTGGCGAGGCTCGGTCACAGCTTCTTCCCTCCATTCTTGTAGCGCGCACTGTGGTTTTGTTGTCGTTCGTGGAGCTCAAATCCGGATTACAGTCATACCAATACCGAAACAACTGTTACCAACTCATGCTAGCGGCAGACCTCTCGCGGCCCTACCTTCCACGGCGACTCTTGGTACGGATTGAAGGTAAGGGCGAAGGCTTTGCCTTGCTGGTCGAAGGGAAGGTCCGTGCTTTGGCCTTCGCGACTCTTGGTACGGCCCTAGCTAGTGACCTAGGCCCGTCTTGGTCAGGCTTCTCCTATCTAGCAGCGGGTCAAACTTCCGTCTTACGATAGATATCTAGTCACTGCTAGGTGAACAGGGGCTACACACTTTAATAGAAGCTTTAGCCAAATGACTGCAGACCTGACCCTGGAATCGAACCCTGGCTCTCCCGATTGTGCACCACCAGGTGTATTTCATTTTCACTGTTTGATCTGCTGCAGTCTCTGACGAGACAGCCAGACGTTACCCTACGGAACGAGCTCAGAGCTCATTATTTCCGATCTTCGGATAAGCCTGAGACCAGGCACACACCACACACCGGGACAACAAGATCACAACTCCTCGATTTACATCCCATACCTACTCACTGCTAGGTGAACAGAGGCTACACGTGAAAGGAGACACACCCAAATATCTCCACCCGGCCGGGGAATCGAACACCATCCTCTGGCTTGTGAAGCCAGCGCTCTAACCACTGAGCTACCAGTGTGTGTGTGTGTGTGTGTGTGTGTGTGTGTGTGTGTGTGTGTGTATATTTTTTTCCAGTGAGAAGAGGTACCATAACGAAGGTTCGCGGTATACAGGAAAAACACTTTTCTTATGAGTTGTTTGGCTTGTGGTAATAGGGCCTGTCATCAGCGGAAGTTTCTGTAATGCATTTCAGCAAAATATAGGAAGGCAGGCATCTTTAGGTTCCCAAGGTGTTGTGCTATCCCGGTTTGAGGTCAGCGTGTGGTTTGGTTGGGAGGAAAAGTTAGGGAAAGAAAGTACGTTGCCTGTAAGACTGTAGGTAAAGTACTGTGGAAAAGTAGTCCTCTTATGTGACCAACTCAGACTGTTGTTGTGTTAATACAATATTGGTAATGATGACGATAATAACGATAATGATGAATATATATGTTAATAGTAACAGTAGTGATAATAATCATAATGATAACATAATAATAATAATAATAATAATAATAAATAATAATAATAATAATAATAATAATAATAATAATAATAATAATAATAATAATCATAATAATAACAATGATAATAGCTTCTACTACTACCACTACCACCACTACTACTACTATTACTACCATTGATACAAATTGCATTATTGATATATAATTCTTTTCTTGTATTGTTACCTATGACCTGTTTTTTTTTTTTTTTTTATCAACATCATCATCATCATCATCATCATCATCATGGTGATTAGTTACGTAGACATAGTGGGGTCGGCCTTCTCCAAAGATTAGTAAAGGATTGTTGACTTTTTCTGATCCGGTATCCATTAATCACCATCCATTAATCATTAGTTTGTCCCGACAGGATGAGGCGCGTAGATGCGCAGTGTACATAGTTAATAAGTTTGGGATTTGCGTATTGTTCAAGAGGAACACGGCAGGTATCAGTGTGTGCTGTCTCAAACAAGCCTGTCCTTTATATTACAATATTGGAATGATAATCTTGTTTCCTTTACTTGGATGAGAAAACAAAATGGAGAAAACACGTGATGGTCAACAGAGAACATAGCCCTTCGAAACAATTTGACAATCTGATTTGTTCTTAAATGATTGCAGATGTTTTAATGCACCCATTCTTTCTAGGTTTCATTTTCGTAGTTTCGCCCAAATCCTTATGTGGTCTGTAATTTACCGCTGCGTGAATGGTTGGAGGCATGTGTGAAGCGTGGTACTGGAGCGCTCAGTTCATACTTTTTTTTTTTTTCAAATTTAAATAACTTGCTCTTCCGATACAGTGAAGCGCTTCCCGGTCTCCGGTGAAGTGATTGATTGGGGAAAAGTTCCAGGGATGAAGTTGGTAACACTTGCTCTATTTCCCTGCACTGGTAAACAGAAACATAGTTAATAATGTGCCGGCCACCGCTTGTCTTCAGCCTAGCCTGCGGGGGAAATATATTTTCTGCCAGTAATTTCTTTAATCAGTGAGAGCGTTTCTCCCATTTCTAGAAATGCTTCAAACTGTTCCGCTGTAAAAACAACTCGAACCGTAACTTTTTTCCATTACTTCAATAACAGCTAGTAGTTTGTGGTTTCCTAGGATTCATAATTTTTTCCTGTATTTTTCCCCTGTATTTTTTCCCTGTTAATGATAGCTGAAATTTTCCCATGATATATTTTTTTATTTACTTCACCAGTTGAGTTCAGTATTAGACAAAGACCTTAACTTCAAGCTTCCCATCCCTACTTTCATTAGAGTCACGGTGCATGGAGGGGTCTGCGCCACTCACCGTTGATCCACTGATCCCACGGAAGGCGCTGACGACTCCTTAATGAAGCACGACTTACATCCTAAAGTTGCTCTCCTTCATTCATTATAATTCAGAGACTTCCATTACTGCTCATTCTCTCTCTCTCTTAGACTAGTGGAGGAATCATTAAATAAATGGTGCTACTGAAATCTCTCTCTCTCTCTCTCTCTCTCTCTCTCTCTCTCTCTCTCTCTCTCTCTCTCTCTCTCTCTCTCTCTCTCTCTCTCTCACACACACACACACACACACACACACACACACACACACACACACCTCATATCCCGTTCCTCAGTATTACTGCCTCATTCTCCTCAGCTGATGGCGTTGATGGAGCCTCAGGGAGCTGCTCCTAGAAAGCATTATCGTTGCGGACAAGTTAATTAATAGCATAAATGTTTACATCGTCTTATCTTTTACTAACAAAGTGCTGTTGATTTCTACTTTGTAACCAGCGTGTACCCTGTACAATACATTTTTTTTTTTGTCCTTTTTTGTGAATAGAAAAATTCTCCATACTGTGAACCAAACACATGGCGTCTCCTCACAGCACAAGTTTTGAGTCTGTAAGGAGAATCATCGTTCTCCTCATATACATTGCGGGATACTTTGGATTTTTTAAAGTTTAAGTCACCAGCATGAGTTTTCAAGCCTAAACTCTAGTCTTATTAGTTCCACTTTCTATATTCATTACGTATACTTTTTTAAGATGAAATTTTTGCGGGCTAAGATCAGAATACAAGTCGCAGAATGCCTCTACTTGTTTTTTCGTCTCCCTTTCACACCCAATACTGCATCGTGGTGCTGCATCACATTGATGCTCTGAAAATAAATTCACAGTTTTTTTATTTTTTCCTAAAAGTCTCTTTTGATGGTTTGCAATACATTAAAATGATTAAAGAAATATGGAAAGGGTCTAGCACCGTAGAGTCTGGAAACCTTTTGATTTTGTGGTTAATGGTGTGGCGGGCTCTCTGCTTCACAAACGAAGGGAGAGAGAATGTGAGCAGCTATGCGTGAGGACAACACGGGGTTGGAAGGCTGGGCACGCTCACGATTCCTTCTATCTGTCACTGAAATGCTTTGAGTATCATCAGTGCTATAGTCTGACCGGACTTAATTTATGGCTGTGGTGGGGCGAGGGTAGCTCTACAGTCCTGCCATGTTTCCCAAAAATGCGATGTGAAATGGAAGTTATTGGTGTACAAGGCATCGCAAATACCATCAATTCAGATGTATAAAATTTCGACTTGTGTATATAGATGGCTGAATCAACAGTAACCATCATATGCATAAAAAACTATATAGTACCATACAAACATAGCATACATATTGAACAGTGTTGCTAATATCAACTGTAGTAACTTATAATGGTACTTAGCGTATGTTTAGGGTGTGTAATAATATCAGCGTTACAGATATAAGATAATGAGCATGGAAAAAAGAAATAATCTATTATCCAGAGTAAAGAAAAAAAAAATAGAAGTCTTGTGAGTGGCGGCAATACTGATGAACCCAGCCTGGCCAGGCCGAATAGCCTCACCTTGTAGTACCAGATGTTGCTATAATTATAAAATAAAATGCTCACATTTACTGGTTTTTACAGTAATTTCAAGGATGAGGCATGATCGCATTCATAATTCGTAAGCCAAGCTAATGTGTAGTTTCTATTTTTACAAAATAGTAGGTATATGCCAATACCTAAGTGAAAAAAAAAAGCATTATTCACTTGCGAGCGGCAACTCTTCCACACCCAGCTGGTGGCCTTGACACATTGTGGTGGCGACGTGACTGACCTCGTGCCACTCACTATATATATATATATATATATATATATATATATATATATATATATATATATATATATATATATATATATATATATATATATATACAATTATAAATGACTTACTAAAGAATCAAAGGTAAGCAGAGAGAGAGAGAGAGAGAGAGAGAGAGAGAGAGAGAGAGTAACAGAACAACAGTAGTGAAAACGTGGCATCACTGTACAGAGACGCTCGCCCTTCCCCCACGGCCGTAAATTAAGGCTGGTCAGCCTATAGGTTAGAAATTTTTCAACAGTTTCTAAAAGATTTTGAAATGTCTTATGATTCGTGCCACGCCATGTCGTTATGCACCACTCCGCGCCATCACTACCTTGCCTCCCATGTGGCCAGTATCAAGCGGTACGCTCATGGGAAACATTAGCCTGACCGTGATGACTTGCTGCTAGCGTCATCTTTGCCCTGGTTCTCTGCTGTAACCAGCAATGGTGCAATGTTGATCTGAAAGCACTAGGTATAAAGAATATTACTTACTGATGTCTGAAATATCTTACACACACACACACACACACACACACACACACACACACACACACACACACACACAACATAGTGTGGTGGTCAGCACGCTCGGTTAACGACCCATAATAGACCTGTGTTACAGTTCCATGGGCAACGAGATAAATACCTAGGCGAGCTTCTTAATGCGTAGCCCTTGTTCACCTACAACAAGTAGGTACGAGATATAACCTGAGAGGCTGTGGACTCGCTGTTCTAGTGTGTGGTGTGTAGGTGTGGCCACAGTCCTACCCAAAAATCTGTCATTATGAGATAGAAGTTCTATCCATAGGTTTTCAGCTTGCTGGGTGATCAGCAGCATACCGTAAGTGAATGACACAACAGCCTATTATTACTGACGGCTGCTGGTGTGCTGTACAACACTTTTCGGGACAAGTTTTCTATACAAATTACGTAAACTTAGTCCTCAAGCTGACTGCATTATTGCCCACCCTCCTCTCTTCTCATCCCCTTCTCCCTTCACACAAATTGCTTTAAGTTTCATGTCTTTCAAAACCTTGTCTTCTTTCCTAGGCGTTTTGTTCTTCCTGGTTCCCTTTAGGTCGGCAATGCAAATCACTGCTTCCCTTCAACCCCTTGACGACTGTGCAAGAAAAATTTTGTCCTTGTTCACGTTCAAATGTTCATAAATTTCTCCCTCATCTGCAGCTCTCTCGGTTGAAGCATTTGCTATTTTCCACTTTGGCTTTCTTCCTTCCTCGTTCTTGTGCTTCGCCTTTTATACGACTTCGTAAGTTTTCACTGTCGTGGACTCTAAAGGTATTATCATCGCCTCCGTTTCTTTATAAACCGTGTGTGTGTGTGTGTGTGTGTGTGTGTGTGTGTGTGTGTGTGTGTGTGTGTGTGCGCGCGCGTGCGTGCGCTGCTCTCTCTCTCTCGCTCTCTCTCTCTCTCTCTCTCTCTCTCTCTCTCTCTCTCTCTCTCTCTCTGTATGTATGTATGTATGTATCTATCTGTCTATCTGGTTAGCTAAATCAGTCACTGCAGTATTTTTTTACCTTGCGACATTCCCTCTCACACTTCTGCTTACGCTGGCTGGGGAACCTTTGATGACAATCATCGCAGACAGCTCTTTCCCCGTACTGTGCCCTGGATCTCTCTTGTCCTAAAATCCAGCTTTGGAGTACGGACGCCACCAACCCTATCCTTCAGTCTTTCATTGCAGCGTACGTCTTCTTCCCGTGTCATCCCTTACAAAATCACCCCATCACTTCTAGATCTCCCTTGTCCCATCCCCTCTCAGACATAACTTTGCCTACTGTCTCTCTCTCTTAC
>NC_059301.1:5554986-5557486 GCF_017591435.1 Portunus trituberculatus
ACACACACACACACACACACACACACACACACACACACACACACACACACACACACACACACGCATTGCTTTCCATATAGTAGCGGATGGTGAAATGTCATTTAACTCAATATTATTTTTTTCTTTTTTCATATTGAATTATATTTCATTCCATCGATTGCACGTGTAGGAGCAGCGCTGAACCTGGTTTTGTGTTTCCAGAATGCACCAACGTTTCCCTCGCGAGAAGTCATTTTTATTTCCGTTTTAATAATTTCGTCAGTTGGTTTTCTTTTTGTATTACATTCACACATTTTGAACTAACTTTATTTATTTTTATCATCATGTTTTGATTTAGCGATTAATTACCTGTTTCTTATTTTCTAGTACTACACTTATAGATTTTTGCATGAAGGATTGTTATAATGATGATGGTTTGGCTTCATTATGAATAAAAGCCCTTCGCCCATCGTTCAATAGAAGATCTGTGTCTGTCTGCTTCATTTATAGAAACCTCTCGTTTGGTTCATTTCGACATTCATCTAGACTTTTCCTGTTTGTGTTGATAAATAGTCCATCATTCAGGAAAAATATGCTCTCACTAGTTTAAAGACTGGTGCTGCATAGTGATCTCACGGTATTCATGAAGATAATGAGAACCCATTAACCTCAGTAATCCTAATTACATCATTGTTGCTTCCGTTACTCTGGCTTGCTGGAATCTCATTAACTTATCCAATATTTTGTCAATATTCCTTGTTCTAGCGATTAAAAAATGATAAAAGACTTCAGAGTAACATTTAAATAAAAATCTGATTTATATCTGAATGAAAGCAGGACTGCACTAAGTAGCAACAAGTAATACGTAAGATGTCTTTTTCAGGAAAACATTTTATTGAACCTTTCAAAATTACATTATCTGTATGTCGTATAACACACACACACACACACACACACACACACACACACACACACACACACACACACACACACACACACACACACACACACACACACACACACACACACACGAGTATATTCGTGAATCGACGATTTTTTTCACAATTCTTTAGAACATAAGAGATAAAAAAACAGAAAGCTATCAGTTGTTATCTACATATATTCATACTAAAGTATCAACAATAACCTTTCAAAATTTTTCTTGAAATTCTGAAAAGAGCTCTCAATATCTCCACGTAAAGAACAAAAGACGAATGCCTGTCTGTTGTTCCCTTGGTACACGCACACTCATTCACGTAAGTGGAGAAGCGCATTCCATGATTTCCAATATCAGTAACGCTTGGCTCTTCATGGAAACTCTCTTCCCTCTCTCTTGAAGGATAAATGCCAAGTTCCAGTGGTCATTATTTCAAACTGCAATATAACTAAGTGAATATATAAAGAAGTCGAGAGAAAAAGAGAAACTGGCTTTTAGTGATGAATGGTGTGACCCACATTACATCCACCGCTCATGCAAGCGCAAGCCACAGAACCAAAGATCTGTATCCCCTCTCTCTCTCTCTCTCTCTCTCTCTCTCTCTCTCTCTCTCTCTCTCTCTCTCTCTCTCTCTACCCTTCCATTCCGTTTACTCTTCCTTTCCGTTTACTGGTAGACTTAGGAACTTTCTATCTGTTTGTTTTTCCTCCATCGTGTAGCTGCATAGAGACGGCTTTGGAAAAGCGTCAATTGACCTTTCTGACTCTATCTTTGATTTTTTGAAGCGGGTAGGGGAGGAAAAATCTTCTTTCTATGTATTTTCCTCTTTTAACAAAAAATAGACGAAGATATATTGGTTTCACATACCTAAGACTTTTTTTTTCTTTGTTTTGTCAATGATTGTAATGGCCAGAGCTAATTCCTAGGCAGCTCTTGTGCAAGGCAGCGTGTGTGAGGGAACCACACCCTGCTCTCTGGGGACCGGGGAGGAGGGACTGCCAAACACACAATTATACATGCATTATTTGGTTTTCCCTCCTCAAGGTTAGGAATTCATGCTCACTTACCTTCTTCACCACCATCATTGCCAGCTCCACCATCACCATCACATTGTAACCTACTTCCACAACCACCACTATTACATCGCCACCACCACAACCACCACTATTACATCACCACCACCACCACCACCACCATATTCACTGCATAAGCCACTCGTACCACCGCCAGCCACTATGGTATGTTCCACCACCATAACATCCTTACCCGTCACCACCACGAAGGCATTTCAATCCACTACCATAACCGCCAGAACATCGTGAGCCCACCACCACTACCATCACCACTAAATCCTGCTCACCACCATCACATCCAACACCACCAAAACACTGAAATCCATCACCACCGCCTCCACATGCACCAACACCTCCACTAGCACCACAATTATTACAAAAACCTCTACAGTCATCACCACCACTACCACCAACACCACCTCCACCACCACCATCACCGGTACTTTTAATATTCAACTCGGTATGTTTAACAGTCTCTCTCTCTCTCTCTCTCTCTCTCTCTCTCTCTCTC
>NC_059301.1:5559986-5562486 GCF_017591435.1 Portunus trituberculatus
TTATTATTATTATTATTATTATTATTATTATTATTATTATTATTATTATTATTATTATTATTATTATTATTATTATTATTATTATTATTATTATTATTATTATTATTATTATTATTATTATTATGATTACTATTATTATCATTATCATCATTATCACTATCATAATTCTTGTTCATTATTATTATTTTTTTCTATTATTATTATTATTATTATTATTATTATTATTATTATTATTATTATTATTATTATTATTATTATTATTATTATTATCATTATTATTAATATCATTATTATTATTATTATTATTATTATTATTATTATTATTATTATTAACATTACTATTACTATTATTGTTAGTAGTAGTAGTAGTAGTAGTAGTAGTAGTAGTAGTAGTATTGTTATTGTCATAAACGTTTACATCATTATTAATATTAATTTTATGATTTACTTTGCATTCTTCAACTATCACCACATGTCCATTATGATTACCACATTCTTCTACATCTTGGTCTTGTGTAACATTATCCCGCAAAAACAACAATAACACGGTTCTATCATAACAAAAGGAGAGAAAGAGGAAAAAATGTACTAAAACTTTAGTAAAGTAAAGATACACAGGATACAAACATGACAAGATGATCGAGAGACTTTAGTGCTTTGTTGAACCAGGTACCTTAGTGAGGCCTGGGCGGGCCGCGGCCTCAGGGGCGTGGAGGTGGTCAGCGCTGAGTAAACTTGAAGTCTCACTTCCTGACACACACAATCATAGCAATAAGAAACCAATCCAAAACTTCTAATCGCGCACACTTCACCACCGCGGGCACAAGTCCTCACCCATCGAGTCGTTTACCAGTCCTTTCGAAGCACAGAGCGTCCTCAGCTTGCGGGGAGGCACGGGGCGGGGGAGCGCAACGCAGCCACGACACTACTGTCCTACGCAAGTCTCCCCTGGCGTGAGTGTGAAGGTGGTAGAGGGTACGGTGTGCGCGGCGTGGGAACTGCGGACCGACTGAGGGGAGTGGAAAGTGGGAGGAAAGAGGCAGCTTACATAACCAGCCGCCAGGAGCGAGAGAACCTCCTCCCCTTCCGTGGCCGAGGAGAGGCTGGAAGCTGGTAAGGCTGGGTGGCCGAGGCGCGTCCGGGAAGACAGCAGTGAGGAAGTGAAGAGGATCACGCTGAGGATCGATTTCATCTTGTTTTGGAGGTGTGCATGTTTTGGAATTGTATCCGAGATGGACTTGATGATACATAATAATTCATACCTTAGCATCTCTCCTCCAATAAGTTATTAATATTTTTAAAGATATTCCTGATCTTACGCTACAGTTTACATTCCAGATCTCGACTCCTTGACCTGACCTGTTAACTACATCAAATATGTTGTTTTGTGAGTTTGCAAAAATACTAAATGATTCAAATGATGTCTCGACGAGGACTCCTTCCCACACATTAGTCACGAGGCGGGGAATGAAAGCAGATCTAATAATGACTGGTAGCTTGAAAGACCGTTTGGCTGATAACCTCGACATGTCAGAAGTTAATTAATGTAATATGCTTCTCGAGGCGTAAATGATCAGTTAATTCCCACTGCCCGGAGTGTATTTTTTTTAATATGTTTATCTATCTATTTATTTTATCTTTTTATTTTTCGAGGGAGTGGGTCGTATCAAGGGAAAAAAATTGGTGTTGAATTGCGCGTCTTTGTTCGATACATGAGTGAATATTATACAGCAAGTCATTCCCGACATGTAAATCTGGTGGTCGGTGCTTATAGTTATGCATCGCTATTTGTTGTCATGCACAACAAAGGTTCACTGAGACTGATAAGCGGGGAAAAACAAAAGAAAAATAACACTGATATATGAATCAACTATTGTTTTATTAATCTTTAGTGACTTGTTTTTTTTTTTTTTTTTTGGGGTGAATTTTCATTTTTTTTTTTATTTTTCAGTTGATTTATACATATTCATCTTCAGTAACAGTACTTATGTTTTGTAACTAAAACCTCACAAATTTAGAATAGTAACAACCACCTTTAAAAGTTGTCTTGTGTACAATCAAGACCTACCTTGCACAGGTGTTAGAAACTCCTTGGCACAGATCAGCTCTCTTTTCTTTTCTCTTTTTTTCATTGTCCCTGTTTCTTGATGTTCTTATGTTCTCACTTGTTTAAAGCCCTCCAGATTATTTTCTCTTTGCTTTAAATGTATGGTTGAACGCAAAGCAGAGAGAGAGAGAGAGAGAGAGAGAGAGAGAGAGAGAGAGAGAGACGGATAAAATAAACGACGGTGATAAGAAAGTCGGTGGATCTACTAAGTTTCGTCCTATTCCCACAAAATGTTATTTTTCTTACTCTTCAAAATTAAATGTATTAGGATAAATATTTTCGTGAACACTTGGTATGGTTAACACACATCTTTCTCCCCACCATGTTGTACATATTTCCTGTGTAAATGAGTATCGGCCACATGTATGTATTTATGAAAGTGTCTCTTGTGAA
>NC_059301.1:5564986-5612486 GCF_017591435.1 Portunus trituberculatus
CATCATTTCCATATAATAATTTGCCTATCACGAGGCAGTCTGTATTCACTTGCATGTCATTGATCACCTGTAGCAGTGATTGGGTCAGTAATTCGCTGCTACTTCTTGGTCATATGGCGTCGTTTCAGAATGTTAGAAGCAATTTCTGTGGAACTGTGAAAAGATAAAAGCAGAATGATAGAGGCAAATAATATTGTACAGTAAAATGAAATTATTAAAGAAAAAAGTTGTGAAAGTATAGAATAATACAAATACTGATGAAAAATGGTAGATAAGAAAAAATATCTCCAAATAAGACTGAACATGAAAGGAAGTTGAATTAAACATAAATGCAGAGATCAAAGGGTGTGGAGGAAGTGAGTGCCTTGACTCATCTGTCATCATCCGTGGCGGTGGTTCTCAACTTGTTTCCGGTCACTGATCCCTAACACAATGAAAAATTATGTCGTGGACCATTTCAGGTATATATATATATATATATATATATATATATATATATATATATATATATATATATATATATATATATATATATATATATATATATATATATTATGTAAGATAGGGAAAACTGGGTAAGGGCAACGGAAAGAGTTAAAAAAAGGTTCACTTAGTTGCCAGTTCCAATGCAGATCAAAGAGAGGTAGCCAGAAAAAGTCTTAGACAACACAGATAAATTTAGTTAGAAAATAACTGTGTAGTTGTAGTAAGATGATGGAAAACGCAGAAGATTCAAGAGCAAGACCACAAGAGCAAATCAAGTCGTTGTGCTTTTGAACAAAAATGAGGATAGAGAAAAGTAGTAGGGAACAGCAAAGGGGTCAGTTTCCTTAGAGAGCTGTGTTTCGCTGAGGAAGAGAAGATGAAGTTTAGTAGAAGAGAGGTGGTGCTCTACAGATTGAAAATTAGATAGAAGACCGTGAACGTTGCAGAAATTAATGAAGTATCGTATCGTGTAGACATGTACTACATGCATTTCATTCACTTGTTGACTTGCTCTCTCTCTCTCTCTCTCTCTCTCTCTCTCTCTCTCTCTCTCTCTCTCTCTCTCTCTCTCTCTCTCTCTCTCTCTCTCTCTCTCTCTCTCTCTCTCTCTCTCTCTCTCTCTCTCTCTCTCTCTCTCTCTCTCTCTCTCTCTCACACACACACACACACACACACACACACACACACACACACACACACACACACACACACACACACACACACACACACACACACACACACACCTCTGAGGTTGATCCACAGCTTACATACTATGACATGTTCTCTTCTCGTTTGTTGAAGTGCTATTAAAGAACATTTGTCACAATGCGATGCATGAAGTGACCTTTTGGATGCACACTAGCCAGTGTTTTACCTACAAGTAGTGTATTGCATTAATACTCTTGAATGAAAAGTTCGTAGCTGCAGCTCTTTCGTTACAAGCATCCGGGTGTTCAACTCTCCTTAAAACTCATATTCATATTTATGTTGCATGTCTTGTAATCCTTGCACCTGGTCCACATTCGCGTGTTTCCATGTGCCTCATTAACAACAAGAAGCAAAGGCACCTCTTGTATTGCCTCTATAATTGATGTTGAGTACTGTGTTCGCATTCTAAGGAACGACAGTCCCCGTGTCATTTGTTCACCACGGACGACAGAATCCGTGAACTTTTGTTTTCGTACAATGCAATAAATACTCTGATGGGGAGTGTAGTGTGACCTCTTATGAGGAGTGACTACTGTGTGCATGTAGTGTAGCAGTGTGTACAGAGCTTTCCTTGAGCCTCTCCAGCAACGGTTATGCGCTGATTCGGTGATCGATGACAATGCCACCACAAACACTGTGTGCGCGAACCTCTTGTCAAAATAATGTGATACGTCTGCTTATAAACTAAAAAGTAACCTATTTTGACCACGACAATTACTGAATATACCCTCCCTGCCTTTGTCTACACTTTTGCATTTAGCACCATGTGCACATTTCCGGTATTTAATAAAATTGAAACATATAATGTTATTTTCCACCACCAGTTATATTCCTTCGTACACTTCAGTACTGCATTTCATTCTGTGCTCATTTATTTATTTTTTTTTTAAGCTTTGCTGTTGCACCTCACTTTTTTTTCTAAATGGTACTTCTTTTTTTTCGTATTTCTTTTATGTTGAATGGATCTTGGTTATTATACCGTGCAGGGCAACGATATTCTCCCTCTCCCTTCAGGAAAACAACGCGACTTGTTCCTTAGCCCTTTTCTTCAAATATTGATGCTTGCCAGCTCGCTACACGCCTGATACGTACCACGCCATGTGAACTCGGTACCCATGTAAGACATGCGGCTCTGTCAAACACTACGTCTGTTCGGTGGAACCTGAAATAAACAACCCATATGAACCCACAGGAGTTGATAAGCTGAGCTCCAATTGTCTTGTACAATAATTATATCCTCTACTCAATGATTTTGGATTTGTTCTGCTTTACCTTGATTTTGCATTTACGTAGTGTTATATCATTTGTTGTAATTCACTAAAAACAGTAACCATTACAACATTCAACCCCGTTATGAAATAGAAGAGATCATGATAAAAATCATTAGACGCGACATCCAGGTTGCGGGAGAGCCGTGAGAGGAGAGGACCAGCAGGCGGGCAACACTCACTGCAACAGTAGCTTGAAATGTGGTTGAAACGCACAATTTTTTTGAAGTCGGTAGAAATGTGAATATGTGGCAGTTAGTCAAGAATATATGCGTTATAAGCATCATTACCCAGTATCCATACACTTGTGATCGCCGAAAAAGGTGACCTGCACCTCACATTCATAGTGCTGATGGGAGTCATCAGCCCCTTTTCTGTTCCCTCCTACTTGCTCTATCCTCATTTTCAATCCAAAGCTGGATGTTGCGCATACGTGCGTAACGACACCACTTGCTCTCGTGCCCACAATCTTGAATCTTCAGAATTTTCTACCATCTGGCTAAGACTTCAATGTCACTCTCTAACTAAATTCATCTGTGCTGTATACCTCTCACCTAACTCCTCTGACTATGTAAAATTCTTTGACTATTTGACTTCCAAGGTGGAGCACATCTTATCTCACTTTCCTTTTGCTGAGATCTCCATTTTAGGGATTTCAATGTTCACCACCAGCTTTGGCTTTCATCTTCTTTCACTGACCAACCTGGTGAACAAACCTTCAACTTTGCTATCCTTCATGACCTAGAGCAGCTAGTGAAGTTCCCTACCCGTATTCCTGACCGCCTTGGAGACACGCCCAACATTCTTGATCTTTTCCTAACCTCCAACCCTTCTGCTTACTCTGTTAAACTTTCCTCTCCGTTGGGCTCCTCCGACCACAATCTAATTTCCGTTACCAGTTCTATCACTCCAGTGCAGCCTCAGGACCCGCCTAAGCGGAGGTGCTTCTGGCATTTTAACTCTGCTAAGTGGGAGGAACTAAGGCAGTACTATTCTGATTTCCTTGGGATGATTATTGTTTTCATGTCAGAGATCCTTCTCTTTGTGCCGAGCGCATAACAGAGGTGATTATCTCTGGCATGGAGCTATACATTCCTCATACTTTCTCTAACCCTAAAGCTAAAAAGCCTTGGTTTAACTCTGCTTGTTCTCGTGCTGTCAATGATAGAGAGGCGGCTCACAAACGGTTCCGTAGCCATCCAACTGCTGAAACTCATGCCCTATATATTTCTGCCCGTAATCATGCCAAATCTATTCTCCAACTTACTAAAACTCTTTCATCAATAGAAAATGTCAAAGTCTTTCCAATTCTAACTCCTCTCGAGATTTCTGGCATCTAGCCAATAATATCTCTAACAACTTTACTTCTTCGTCTTTCCCTCCTTTACTTCATCCAGATGGCTCTACAGCTGTCTCTTCTTTTCTAAAGCTGAACTCTTCGCTCAAACCTTTGCTACCAACTCAACTTTGGATGATTCTGGGCATATTCCTCCTACTCCTCCACCCTCTGACTACTTCATCCCTAAAATTAAAATTCTTTATAAAGACGTTTTCCTGGCCCTCTCTGGCCTTGATTCTCGGAAGGCTTACGGTCCGGATGGAGTCCCTCCTGTTGTTCTCAAAAACTGTGCTTCCGAACTCGCTCACTGCCTGGTCAAACTCTTTCATCTGTGTCTCTCTACTTCTATTTATCCTTCTTGCTGGAAGTTTGCTCACATTCAACCTGTCCCTAAAAAAGGTGACCACTCCAATCCTTCTAACTACCGCCCTATAGCTTTGATTTCCTGCCTTTCTAAAGCCTTTGAGTCTATCCTTAATAGGAAGATAATGAGGCATCTATCAGCTCACAACCTTCTCTCTGATTGCCAGTATGGTTTCCGTAAAGGCAGATCTACTGGTGATCTTCTTACTTTCCTAACTGAATCTTGGTCATCCTCTTTTAGGGACTTCGGTGAAACCTTTGCTGTCGGCCTTGACATATCGAAAGCCTTCGATAGAGTCTGGCACAAATCTTTAATTTCTAAACTACCCTCCTACGGATTCTATCCTTCTCTCTGTACCTTCATCTCCAGTTTCCTTTCCGATCGTTCTATTGCTGCTGTAGTAGACGGTCACTGTTCTTCCCTAAAACTATCAACAGTGGTGTTCCACAGGGTTCTGTCCTATCACCCACTCTCTTTCTATTATTCATCAATGATCTCCTAAATCTGACTCAATGCCCTATCCACTCCTATGCTGATGATACCACCCTGCATTATTCAACAGCGTTCAACAGACGCCCAACCCAACAACAATTAAATGACTCAAGGCGAGATGCTATAGGACGCCTAACTTCTGATCTTTCACTTGTTTCTGATTGGGGCAGAGAAAACCTGGTTTTGTTCAATGCCTCAAAAACTCAATTTCTACAACTATCTACTCGACATAACCTTCCAGACAACTATCCTCTCTTCTTCAATAACACTCAACTTCCCTCTCCTCTACATTAAACACACTCGGTCTATCCTTCACTAAAAATCTAAACTGGAAATTTCACATCTCTACTCTTGCTAAATCAGCTTCCAAGAAGTTAGGTGTCCTATGGCGTCTTCGTCCATTTTCTCTCCCTCCCAGCTGCTTGCTCTGTACAAGGGCCTTATCCGCCCGTGTATGGAGTATGGCTCTCATGTCTGGGGGATCCACACACAGCTTTACTAAACAAGGTGGAATCTAAAGCTTTTCGTCTTATCAACTCTTCTCCTCTAACTGACTGTCTTGATTCTTTAAGTCACCGCCGCAATGTTGCATCTTTATCTGTCTTCTACCGCTGTTTTCATGCTGTCTGCTCTTCTGAACTTGCTAACTGCATGCCTTCCCCTCCTGCGGCCTCGCTGCACAAGACTCTCTACTTCTTCTCATCCCTATTCTGTCCATCTTCCTAATGCAAGAGTTAACCAGTATCTTCACTCCTTCATTCCCTACACTGGTAAACTCTGGAACTCTCTACCTGTGTCTGTATTTCCACCTGCCTATGACTTAAACTCTTTCAAAAGAGGAGTGTCAAGACACCTCTTACGTTAACTGGACCCTCCTTTTAGATTTTTCTGTTTTTCTCTTTCTACTTTTCTTTTAACAGGGCCTGGCAACCAGCGGGATTTTTTTTTTTTCCAACACTGTGTTTGCCCTTGGCCAGTGCCCTTGTAATGTAAAAAAAAAAAAAAAAAAAAAAAAAAAACTCTAGGGAGGGACACTTCTGTAGTTAGTAGGGAAAACACAGGTAACTTGTAACTAGATATAATTAATATTCCCACTCTCTAAAGGTGATGGATGTTATCATGATGATAGTAGCGTCTGTCTTTGGATCCTGTGTGGCGGCTGCACTGGACATCACGTTGGAAATTCCTAAGGGACTTAGTGCAGCACCGTCAAAACTGTTAGGTTTCAGAAGCGCTTTCAACCGCTTTATCGACGAAGCAACCCGTTTCTATTTACGAATTTCTGACGTCCTGCACACCTGATAGATGTAAGGCTGGAGAAAATGAGACTCTGAGATTGGCAACACTACCATTCATTTACGCAAGATTGTGCAAGGTATCCCTAACAAATGTCCTCAATACTTGTTAGGTGTACGCAGGAACCTCTGATTACAGTTTTGATTATTATTCGTGTTTAATCTTTTTGCACTGAGTGACGATTGGGTACAAAACTCAACTGAGGTGCAGGCGCACGAGTGTCATCGGTGCCACACATGAAGAAATAAATAGAATGATAACAAAAAGTGGCAAAGAAATTTGTATTCAGGGATAAAAACTACTGAACAAAATGTATTAGAGTTTAAAAGTGTAGAAACGGAAAAACACACGGTTATATTTATTTCACCAAAAAGAAAGAAAGAAAAAAAGGTGGTTCATGGCGAAAGAATTAGCACAGAGGGAGAACGCCGCCTCCCCCCATCCTCACACACACACACACACACACACACACACACACACACACACACACACACACACACACACACACACACACGTACGAGATTAAATTCACGCGGTCCTCCAATCATCACGTCACTTCGCTGGTTGCTGGGAACCGTGAAGACCGTTTAAGACCAGATGCGACGCAAGGTGAGACACGCTATACGCGCGGTGCCATGCTTTCTATCGCCTCAAGACGGATTCACACAGGATGCGAGACACGCCAAGCACGCGGTGCGAGGCTACATGGCTTACAATTGCCTCATAGTATTTTCAATAGCTGTATTCACACCCGCCACACCGCTCGTATCGTTTCCAAGAAATAATGTATATGACTGTTCTTGTAGTTGAAGTAATATGTTCATGCATTGCTCTCCATTTATTATTAGATTTTTGCTTTTGGTCTTCTAGCAACGCAGTCTCGTGTGTCAAAATTTTCCTGTCCCAGTAACGCCGCGAATCTATGAGGTGCAGAATTCTGTCAAGTTATTGTGACGCAAAAAGCTTCTACGTGACTGCTGATCATCTATCGTATAACATTACCACAACTGTCTTGATATTCGCCACAAGTGCGCCCCTCAGCCTGAGATTACAAACTTTGACAAGCATTGCCCTGAAAACAGGAACGTGACACAAATCACAAACATGAAACCGTTTATGACCGCTTGTATTGAAAATATTTTGGCCTGACGAAGATGAGCTCGAAATATTCACAATATCTTCACTGAAGAGAGAGAGAGAGAGAGAGAGAGAGAGAGAGAGAGATTGTGTTCAGGTGCTTGCATACGTTATGTTAACTTAAGTGGAGAGTTATATATTCTTGGGAAGGATTGGCTCCAGATTCCATTACTGGTAATGACAACTTAACCAGATCGAATCTCACAAGACCTACCTTTTGTAGTCTTCGAAACCCACCACCTCAAAAATGTCACCAACTTTATCGTGAAGCTGAGAGGTACAAGCGCTTTGTAACGACCCTCACGAGACACTGTATACAAAGCTGCTGGAAATTCTTAGTTCGACATAGCAGTAGGAAGGAAAAGCCAAGGTATTAAACTATGAAGAAGGAAGCAGTAATACTGATGTTGGTGCTGAAATATACTGGTAGTAGCAAAGATTGTCATGTAACTCACAGGCCTGTTAATCTTTTCTCTTCATTATAAGTGAGCCCAAATTTATGGTTCGTTTCAATGCTTCATTCTCTACTACTTTAAAATCAATGAATGATTAATCGTAAGGTCATAAATGCTTTTTGAAATTGATTCCTTGTAAAACTATCATTAAAATCATGAAAACAGCCTCGAAAACCTATAAAATTTTGAAGATGCAAGAGATAACACTACTAGATATCAAGGAAGACGTTTCTAAAAACTGACTAGAAATATCATTTGAAAAAAAAAGGTAAATGCAAAATCCAGTAATCCAGTACTCTTGAAGTGAGCACCTGTTAGACTTCCTTTTACAGGAAGAGACAGAACCGACTGCTCCAGGAGTAATTCGATCAAGAACATGCCGTGCCTAATAAATGTCGCCAGCTTAACAAAGATTAAAAGACCCACATTCCCAAACGTTTCCGTGCCTTACCTCGACTCTCTTTACGTTGAACCTTTTCCAAATGCTATTCCTGAGTGGAAGGCATCCGAATTACTCAGGCACAACGAACGGTCTTTTCAATGTGTTTCTTCTATTTAAGCCTTGATTTTAAACTTTCATCCTTTCATGAGGAAATATTTTGTAAACTGTAATTGTCACGTCAGCCTCGCACCTTTATTGATCCGCGAGAATAGCCACTGACATCCATCTCTTGGCTGTACCATTAATCAATCACAGATGACGTAAAGGTACCAAAAGTGTGATATTTACCTGAAGAGAAGGAGAATGAGAAGATGGGGAAAAAAAGGTAAAAAGCAAAGTAACACGTCAAAGTACAGAAGGAGGAGGAGAATGGAAAGGAAAGAAGGAAAATAGAAGCGGATAAGAGATTTTATTACGAAGAAAGAGGAAGAGGTTGAAATGCTTGAGGTGGGGGGGAAGGAGGAGGACGACAAAGAGGAGGAAAAAGACATTGAAGACGAAAACATGGAGGAAACAGGAAAGAAAAGAGAAAGAAAAACATTGAAAAGTGTTCCATTAGATCGTGAGGAAAGAAATGGAAGAATTATTCTTTTATAGAGTGGCGAGAGGGATGAGGAGGAGGAGGAGGAGGAGGAGGAGGAGGAGGAGGAGGAGGAGGAGGAGGAGGAGGAGGAGGAGGAGGAATGATAAACATGAAAGAAAATAAAAAAAAAAAAAGTAAGGAATCAAACCATGAAAAAAGGAAGAGTAAATATCTTTGTTTGTATTAGAGTTACGATTGAAAGGAATTCGGCAAGGATGAGAAAGAGACTGGAAATAAAATTAGAAAAGGAAGAGAAAATATTAGATTGTGCGAAGTGACAAAGAAATAATAATGTTTCTGGAAGAGAGTGAAAATGAGAGCGAGAGCGAGGAGGAGGAAGGAAAGTAATTGAACACACAAAAAAAGAGTAAAGATAACCAGTTCTCTACTACTTCTACTACTAATCTACTACTACTACTACTACTACTACTACTACTACTACTACTACTGCTGCTACTGCTACTCGTTGTTGTTGTTGCTGTTACTGTTGTGGTTGTTGTTGTTGCTATTGTTTTTATTGTTGATTCTTTTCTTGTCTTTTCATGATCCTGAATATACTGACAATTGGAAAATACTTCCATAAAATGGTTATCAGTATGTATGTATGTATGTGTATGTGTGTGTATGTATGTATGTGTGTGGGTGGTTGGATGGGTGAATGTGTGTTATAAAGGGTGTAGAGAATGATTCTAATTTCCATCGGCAGGCAAGCAGGATGTCCGCCACGGCAAGGTAGGTTTAACTGTTTATAATGCGATGTCCCGGCCCTTGCGACCTTCCTGACGGTGCATGATGTTTGTTCACTTTCACCGCCAAGAGGGAACGCTTATCAATGAGGTAATATAAATCTGTCATATATTGAGTGTCCCTCACCCTTTTCTGCGTAGACAGGTTTCGTCTTTGTTGTATTTATCATTTATCCTTTTTATTTAATCTTTTTTTTTTTTTTTGTATTTATGCAGATGTCAAGTTTGTTTGCTTCCTAGTTATCTTTAATATTTCTTTTGTTAACTTAAATTCAGCGTGACTTTTTCTTCTTTTTTCAGTAAATTCTTTTTTTCTTCTTTTTCCTGAAACGGCAACTTTGTGTGATATTATTTCCTTCATTTTCTTTTGTATCGTTCACCAGTGTGCTCAACGTAGGATATACGAACACTATTTCCAGATAATTGGCGTGCTTGTTTATCATCAGGAATGGAAAGTATAGCATTAGAATTGATCAGTCAGACTTGTGTTGTATCTATTGAATGTCAGAGTAAAACATTATAGTCTAGTGGTAAGTTCATCTCTCGTGAATCCTCGGCACCTTTATAGCCGCTTTCCGTCTTTTTCTTTTCGTGGCTAAGAAAAAAAATAATTTTAATTGTTGTTTTTAAACCGTTTATACATGAAAATTTGTCCATGTTCAATAGTGTGTGTGTCTTGTGGACCACTCTTTGGTGGTGCTGAAAATATATAAAAAAAATTCAAATCCAAAACAACTTGTATTGTGAAAGCTTTGTATTAAAAAAATCTGTTCTTTTATGTTTCTAACACGCGAGATTAATATGCCTAGTAACTTTCGCATCTTTCGTGGAAATAACTGCGAAAAGCCAGTGAAAATGCACTCCTGCCGCATTTCCCTTTATTGTTGTGCGGGAAACACTGGTATGCGAGGAAAAATGAAACTATATTAGTTCATATAAAAAAAACTGTTGAAAACCATATGTGTGCAATTAAGTCTTAAATAACCTCATGAGTTTTCTTAAGAGAAATAATAGATAAAGGTAATTATAAAACAAAATATTAAAAAAATATATATATTAGATTCGTGTAATTTCTGAGTGCTGTGGCGCCTCTTTGGTGAAGGATTAAAGAATAGCAAGAAAGCACCGAAAGATGAGAAGGAACGAAGATCACGTGCTATTCTGGGCTTCAATGGAAACTAGTGAAAAAAAAAAAGAAGTATTGTGCAACGGAGGCTCAGAAGGTGTGCCATTATGAAGAACACCGGAGGATAAGTAATCCCGGAAATAGTGGCAGATATAACAAGAGGTGGAAGAAGGACAAATGAACAGTGTGTGTGTGTGTGTGTGTGTGTGTGTGTGTGTGTGTGTGAGAGAGAGAGAGAGAGAGAGAGAGAGAGAGAGAGAGAGAGAGAGAGTGTTACATAGACAAACATGGCCACAAAAGGCCTTGCTTTTTTTCACGACCTTTGTGTAACTACAATTAGGTGACCTGACTAGTGCTACTAAGGTGACCTGACTAGAGAGAGTATTGTTCACCAGGTTAGTCGTGAAGAAAAATGCAAGTTGTGAATCATAACAAAATTCAAAATCTCTATAAAATGGTGAATGCTTTAAATTGTTGTTACGATGATATAGAGTACATCAGAGTCATATGTTGATGAAAAAACTTGTAAAATTATCGATCAGGTAGATAATGTAGGGTAGTAGTACATATGATGAACAGTTGTCCTACCTATGTACTATTATTTCCAGCACAGTATTTGGTGAATATTATGACTGCGAATCAAAAAGAGAGCAATATATGAACCACTAATTAACTGCATCGTATTTAGAACTCCCCAAGACTAGAAACGATTTGGTATTGTATAGATGGAGGTATTTGTCTGCTATTGCTTTTATATTCTATCTTCCTTATTATGAATAACTATTTAGTTATATTTATTCTTTTAATTTATTTTTGTCTTTGATAACATCATTTTATTTGCATTTATTTCTTTCATTTTGCTTATCTTATTCTTTCTGTCTGAAACTTGGATATTAAGTTACTTCATTTGACAAACGTTTGTGAGCACAGCAGCCACAGCATCAACACTCTTCGCAGTGGAATAAGAAAACCCGCGCAATTTACTTTGTTGCTTGAAGAAATGTTACAAGCACTGCGTCTTCCTGGGAGATGTATAAGAAATTCAGCGAATGTTATGGTTTCTTGGTTTTCTTTTTCATGTTTTCATTTTTTTCTAACATTTTTTTTCTATGATTTAATCGTATATTCACCAAGAATTTTTTAACCCTCACACATTTTCAACTTAAAGTCACTTGAATTGATTTATTGGTAGGAAAAGTCAAATGTTGATCTTTTATTTCCCTTCTGTTACATCTTGCTGTATGTATCGTAAGTTGAAAGTTCAATTTTATACTAGTCTGGATATCTTACACTTGTAAGCTATAAATATGAAACTTTGTAAATTATAACTGCAAGAAAAAACGTTCCATAAATGAATAAAGACTTTGATCTGAATCTTTCTGTCTTTTTTTTTCTTTTCTTTTCACGTATGTGCGTGTCCAAACAAACTTTTTTTTTTCTCACGGCCTCAAAGGTTTTCTTTTTCATTTCAGCGTTCTCAAAGTTAAACAAAGGATTCATACAGCGGTGAAGGGGTTGGACTCGATTTTTTCACTTTACTGCGAACTGAACTGTTTCCAAGGAAGACCTTAGGACACACAACCTGAACTGTGTTGGCTAAAACGACTCGCATCCCTCATGAATTTAGTTGTTGAAAATTGGCAAATAGGAATACCTTTTTTTTTTCTCAGTTTTCATGACTTATGTCACATAAAGAATGTTCAAATTTCATTCGTCTAACTATTGTACATGGGTTTAGATGCTCTCTCTCTCTCTCTCTCTCTCTCTCTCTCTCTCTCTCTCTCTCTCTCTCTCTCTCTCTCTCTTTTTTTTTTTTTGGTTGCATTTCATATTGTCTTATTTTCTTTTATTTTACTTATTTTATTTTATCTATTCATATCTTTGTCTTCATTTTTATTTTAGTTTCCTTTTATTTATTTCTATCTATGATTTCTCGTGATCAGAGAGAGAGAGAGAGAGAGAGAGAGAGAGAGAGAGAGAGAGCTTAAATTTTATTTTATTTTATTTATTACCAAAAATGTTAAAACTACTTATAATAAGTCAATATATGGCCTAGTTTGCTGAGCTATAGATGGCTCTTTAGCAGACATAATGTTATTTAAATTGTTTGTCTGGCAATACAACAGGTAATTTAAAATTACTTAAATATATGTAATAGATTGCAATCAAAATACGTGCACTAGTAACCTACAAACTAGTAGCTTTGAAATATTATATATATATATATATATATATATATATATATATATATATATATATATATATATATATATATATATATATATATATATATATATATATATATTAGGGAGGCTGTGGCGTAGTGGTTTGATTTTAATTTGATTTGGTAAATTTATTACGCCAAGGCGTCATACACACAGGCACAAGGATCACATGATAGTTAATGAATCAGACATAGCACTACAAAATGCGATGGAAGTACAATCACACACGCACACACTTAGAACAAAAAGTAGTGTTGCGTGCACGCAGGGCACAGGCACACAAAACGAAAAGCAAAGGGCACGCGTACGTGCACACACGCACGCACACACGAACAGAACCTCCTCAAGAATATCGTGGTCAAGGAGGTACCGACAAATAGCATCAAGCGTCTGTCCCCTGGGTAAAGCATGTCGGACGGTGGGGCAGGCTAGGCAGTAGTGTTCCAGTGTCAGTGCGAGGCGCGTTGCACGAGCGACACTGCGAAAGGAGCCTTCCCCGTCCACTCCAGCAACCTACCACGGCGGCCGATATCCAAGCCGAAGACGGGCAGAGACAACATTGTGCCTCCGTATCATAAGGCCGTGAAGACGGTAGGAGTATTTGTTGCGGCTGACAGACTCGTAGTGTGTGATTGAGACGCTGTGGTGTCTCTCCGCCTCTCTGCGAAGTTGCACAGGGAAGAAAGCAGCCGAGCGAACTGTGGAAAGACAACAAGACAGAGAGAGAGGACGTCCAACAACAGGGGAGGGAGAAGGCAGGCTTCCTTCGCGATTCTGTAGGCAACTTCATTATGATGTAGCCCAACATGTGATGGTACCCATAAAAACAGAACAGTCTGGTCACGACGACACATTAATGACAAGAAGGACAAGATCTGAAGACCAACCGTAGAGTGCGCGGGACGAACGCTGGAGAGAGACTGAAGGGCAGGCTTGGAGTCACAAATGATAACAGCATTCACTCCTCGTTGACAGACAAGGCTGACAGCATCCAGGATGGCGTAGAGTTCACATAGTGTTGAACTGGAGTGGTCACGGAGTCGTCTGCCATCCCACCGTCTGGGAGGTGGCTCCATGTCAGGTGAGAAAACCGCAGCAGCCGCCGCATCGTCTGACTGCAGGGACCCGTCCGTGAAGATGCGTTACGGAGATGTGACAGCAGACGTCACTGTCTCAACGTGTTTTAGAGCCAACTGGAGCTGCAGGGTAGGCAAGTCTGACTTAGAAGTAGGTGTGTAGCTCACCTTAGGTATTAACAGCAACCACGGTGGGGGGCCTGGAGGCACATCAGCAACAGGAACATCCAGGTTCAGGCTGCGAAGCACTTGCCAAACCCTCCTTCATAAGTAGAAAATATCAAAATCTTTCAAACTCAAACTCCCCTCGAGACTTCTGGCATCTAGCCAAAAACATCTCAAATAACTTCACTTCTTCATCTTTCCCTCCTTTATTTCATCCTGATGGCACCACTGCCATCTCTTCTGTCTCTAAAGCTGAACTCTTCTCTCAAACCTTTGCTCACAACTCCACCTTGGACGATTCTGGGCTTGTCCCTTCCTCTCCTCCTCCCTCTGACTATTTCATGTCTACAATTAAAATTCTTCGTAATGATGTTTTCCATGCCCTCGCTGGCCTAAACCCTCGGAAGGCTTATGGACCTGATGGGGTCCCTCCTATTGTTCTCAAAAACTGTGCTTCCGTGCTTGCACCTTGCCTGGCCAAACTCTTCCAACTTTGTCTATCGACTTCTACCTTTCCTTCCTGCTGGAAGTTCGCCTACATTCAGCCTGTTCCTAAAAAGGGTGACTGTTCTAACCCCCTCAAACTACCATCCTATAGCTTTAATCTCTTGCTTGTCTAAAGTTTTTGAATCTATCCTGAATAGGAAGATTCTCAAACATCTGTCACTTCACAATCTTCTGTCTGATCGCCAGTATGGCTTCCGTCAAGGTCGCTCTACTGGTGATCTTCTGGCTTTCCTTACTGAGTCTTGGTCATCCTCTTTTAGAGATTTCGGTGAAACTTTTGCTGTAGCGTTAGACATATCAAAAGCTTTTGATAGAGTCTGGCACAAAGGTTTGATTTCAAGACTGCCCTCCTACGGCTTCTATCCTTTTCTCTGCAACTTTATCTCATGTTTCCTTTCCGACCGCTCTATTGCTGCTGTGGTAGTAGTGGTATTGCTCAGGGTTCTGTCATGTCACCCACTTTCTATTATTCATTAATGACCTTCTTAACCAAACTTCTTGCCCTATCCACTCCTATGCTGATGATACCACCCTACATCTTTCCACGTTCTTTCAGAGACGACCAACCCTTCAGGAAGTAAACAGATCACGCAGGGACGCCACGGAACGCCTGACTTCCGATCTTTCTAAGGTTTCCGATTGGGGCAGAGAAAATCTAGTAGTTTTCAATGCCTCAAAAACTCAATTCCTCCATCTATCAAGTCGACACAACCTTCCAGACAACTATCCCCTCTTCTTCAATGACACTCAACTGTCTCCCTCTTCCACAATGAATATCCTCGGTCTGTCCTTTGCTCATAATCTTAACTGGAAACTTCACATCTCATCTCTTGCTAAAACAGCTTCTATGAAGTTAGGTGTTCTGAGGCGTCTCCGCCAGTTTTCTCGCCCCTCCAACTGCTTACTCTGTATAAGGGCCTTATCCGTCCCTGTATGGAGTACTCTTCGCATGTTTGGGGGCTTCCAGTCACACAGTTTTACTAGATAAGGTAGAATCAAAAGCTCTTCGTCTCATCAACTCCCTTCCTCTGACTAACTATCTTCAGCCTCTTTCTCACCGCCGGAATGTTGCATCTCTTTCTATCTTTTATCGCTATTTTCATGTTAACTGTTCTACTGATCTTGCTAACTGCATGCCTCCCCTCCTCCTGCGGCCTCGCTGCACAAGGCTTTCTTCTTCCTCTCATCCCTATTCTGTCCAACTCCCTAATGCAAGAGTTAACCAGTACTCTCAGTCATTCATCCCTTTCACTAGTAAACTCTGGAACTCCCTCCCTGCATCTGTATTTCCGAATTCCTACGACTTGTCTTCTTTTAAGAGGGAGGTATCGAGGCATTTGCTCTAATTTTGGCTGATGCTATTACACTTTAGAGAGCCAGCACTCAAGTGGGCCTTTTTTTTTTTTTTTTTTCTTTATTTATTTTTTTTTTTTTTGCCCTTGGCTGGCCCTCTTCCCTACCTAAAAAAAATAAATAACTAGGTTAGATATTATGTAAAATATTTTTTCTGCTCTCACTGCATATAATTTTTAATCAAAACCGTCTGTCTTTGGAGTTTCGACTCGACAGACCATGCCTGACATATTTATTAATTGTAAATCTGCCTGTATTCCTTAAAAATGGCAATAAACTATACTTACTTACTTACTTACTTACTTACTTACTTACTTACTTACTTACTTACTTACTTACACACACACACACACACACACACACACACACACACACTCACGGTAGTGGCACATATATTGATATTATATTTGTATCATGTTTATATGTATCTACAACATTATTATTACTTGTATATGTATTGTATTTTTGTATAAATCATAATGTATTACACTCGTAGTTCCCACACCTCTGTGTCTTCCAGCTCGCTTCGCAGCGTCAATCACGCTATATAGTTGTGGGCTGTCTCTCTGCCTCTCTACTCCTGACTCGGTTTTCACTGTCCTTTTGAAATATTATAAGAAGTGCCTTTTTTAATGGTTGTTTGCCTTACAACCACCTACATTGCTTGCCGCAGTGTTCCATCCCAAGTTATGAAGTAGCAGGTAACAATACAGCTGCTGGCAACGGTGAGCAGCCCAATACACACACACACACACACACACACACACACACACACACACACACACACACACACACACACACACACACACACACACACACACACACACAAAATTACAAATTCAAAGATGAAGGGCAATACAGACAGACTGACTGATTGGCTGACTTAAAAAAGAAAAGTCTAAGGACATGCATACATTATATACATATATTCATGCAGACATACACATATACATACATACACACAACGTGCATTCATACATACATACACACAACGTGCATTCTTACACACCGACAGATTGACAGACTTCAGAGATTCATTTCCTGATTGTCATATGTTGTAAAGAAAGAAAAAAATAACATTCCTGCATGATCAAAGGAAGGAGAACACTACTGGTTAAGAAAAGTTCAAGTGAAATTAAAGTTTTGTTTTTATCATTGTCATTTTTTTCCTTGATATATTTTCCTTCTCTTCCTTTTCTATTCTGGCTTTAGAATCTCATGAATTGCTTTTGCATGTTCATACAGTCACGTTCAGTCTTCTTTTCAAAGTCATGTTATAACCAGCGATCCTTTCATTTTGTTATGTTATAGCCGCCGTATTACAGTGGAACCATGCGTGCTTTAGGGTCCGCGAGGTCTCCAAGCGGGTTCGAATCCTGTCCACGGTCCGAGTGTAGGTTGGGATTCCTCACTCGGGGCAACGGTTTCCTAGCGGGTGGGCTTTGAGATAGGAGGTACCCCAAAAGTATCCCCTTTAGCCCAGAAATTCCCGTGAAAAGCCCACATGGTATAGATAAAAAAAAAAATCAGGTTTCCTAATCGAGCTCTCTCTCTCTCTCTCTCTCTCTCTCTCTCTCTCTCTCTCTCTCTCTCTCTCTCTCTCTCTCTCTCTTCACACACACACACACTGCATAATCAATACACATAGTATTCTGCGCAAACCACCTTACTACTATCAAAACATATGTGTGAGGAGAATATACATCAATTTGAAAATTACTCTCGTATGATATTCGTAGATATGGCAACACCACAGAATGAAGGTAAATTTATTTATTGAACAAGCGTCTTTTCGGGAGTGATAAGCAAACGTAAGCTGAGTTTACGTCACTGAAAAGTAAACCAGATACAAATAATGAATTGATTAATATGTAATAAATGGACAAATGAATAAATAGGTTGATGAATAGAAATCAGTATCAAATAAGTCAAATAAGGAGAGACAGAGAAGTAAATATATAAACAGAATTAAGTTTTAATGATGTGAAAGATACAAAAACTAAAAAGACTGCATGTTTTAGTGTCATTGTCGCCACCAGTCACATTTAATTAAGCTCCGTCACTTTTGGCTATTATAAATGACTCACACCGAACAAATATACTCACTTTCCGTGCGGTGTGTCATCAAACTGTGTTCGCAGACAGACTGCCCCGCAATGTTGTCATGCATGTGCAAATCTTCACCACTCCCAAACCGACTGTGATTTTTCGCGTCCTCAAGCTCACAATAGTTTCCTATGCATGGCAGATTGATGTCGCAAGAGCTTCCGTCATATTCGCCGAGTGGTGGCTTTGTGCTCGGGCTGAGAGGAGAGGAGTGCCATTTTGTTTTGTTCTGCCCAGACAAATGAAACAGCCAAGAAATATGTAATCAGTTTTGAACGCTCTCGACAGTTCAAAAGTGGCACAGGATGAAGAAAGCTGCCGCTCTTGTCCAGTCAAACTGTCACTGTCACATGTAGGTTCATTTATTTGTTTCATGAAGTCCGTGGAAACCTCGAGACTTTCCAGCAGATTCAGAGCCAAAATGACAACTCGTGGCTGGTGCGTCAATTGAGGATGATAGAGGGAAAGATGGTGCTGGTTAGCTGAATGCTCACTTGATTTCAATTTCTGTTCTCAAACACTTATGGAAACTGATAAATATATAAATGAATAAGTATAGGGGAAGGGATTATAACACCCGTCCGGTTTACCACTCGAAAAAAAAAATGCTGAATATAGAAAACTCGGAGAAGTTTGCATTTTGGCTCCGAAGGTGTCTTAGAGCCTCTTCCTCGAAACAGATTGAGTAGCGAGGAAGAGGAACAGAACCAGGTTAAAGTTTTTTAGTTTTGATTGTCATTGATATATGAATATACTTTCATTCAGGCACTTTTATCACAACATTTCTCCCTTATCATTGCCAACAACGCGTTTATTTCAGTCTTGAGCAACTGAATATTCTGGTATTGTTTTCTTGTTCTCAGTTTATCTTATCTTTTTTTCACGATTATCCATACCTAGTGTACCGATCAATTCGTAATTTTTACCAATAAGATCACATCGTTAGTAAATCTGAGGATAGACGTTTCCTTCAGTTTTGAGGAGGAAATTGCGTCGCACTTTGCATTCATCCGTCTGGTCACCTGCCCTCCACTGATGTGTCAGCGTTTTCAATAACATGTTCTGACTGAGACACTGCCCTTTGTATCCATTTATACCTTTCAGCCAGCAAGCTTTTATCCTCGTTATACTTGTTGCTTCGCTATTTGTGGATTATCTGCTTTCTATTCTTTCCCGTGATCCTTTCCCAGGCTTTGCCATTAACTTCTTCCCCTTTCTGTAATCTGAAGAAGGGAAACTGCTTTCTCCATAACTTTAAAAAAAAAAGAGCGCCAAAAGTACGCCACTGCAAAACAACAAAGCTTTGGTAATTGAGTGTTGGAAAAATAACACACTTAAAACATGAGATAAAAACCAAGGTCATTGCTTCAAAAAAGTAGGTTACGAAGCAAGCTATTTCTTCTTTTAGCCAAAATTGCAGTTGGGGTACAGTAATAAGCTTAGAAAGATGGATCGCACATCAAAACAAACTCCTCAGACTCAGCAGTGACTTCTAGCACATAATTCACTGAGAAATTCCCTGCCTTGCCTCGAAGCGTGTTTATCCCAGGGACTGTGAGGGCTGAGCATACTGCCACCGTAAAAACCACCACCAAGGGAAAGGAAACATCTAAACACACAATTCAGCCCATTATGAAAAACTACAGAGAGAGAGAGAGAGAGAGAGAGAGAGAGAGAGAGAGAGAGAGAGAATCTGCGCAGCAATCTCTCCTCTCTTTCTACGCCATCATACAACTCGAGTCCAATAATAGTGAGACTGACCCAACTTGAAGCAAACTGTCATAATTGCACTTCTCATCTCACGGTGTGCTCGTCCGGCGGAAAAACAAGATAAGAAACTGTGGATATTTTCTTTTACTCAGCACACACACACACACACACACACACACACACACACACACACACACACACACACACACACATAATATTAATGTATCTCTCACTTAGGTGGAAAATAAATAAGTGCAGAGAAGCAATAAGACCATCTCGAGTCTAATGCACATATTGCAACTGCCACATAGATCAAACACAAACACACTCGTGGTCACAAGTGGAGATAATCTGCTGCACTCACTCCCAATGTCTTTCACCGTGTGGTCATAGCGGCACCAGGAAAATTATGAAGTTCCAGTCTAGTCACCTCGACGGGAAATTATTCAAAAAGATTATTGATAAATAGTCTTCATATTTTTTTTATTTCCCTGCCTAACTTTCTATTCCAAAGTGTCAGAGTTTAGTAGATTCTGTCAATTTTTTTCTATATTGTAGCTTGATTCCACAGGGTAGGAATATGGAGGCATGTCGTTACTTTTCAGTTTTATCTTCTTTGGGATCGATTTTCCTGAGTCAGAGTTTGTTAGTAAAGGGTTATTATCTTTAGTTCTTATCTTCCGTTTAGCTTGACATCTTTCTCACAAAACCTTACGCATAATTATCCGCAGATCAGAGAATTTAGAAGTGAGGCAAGGATCTAAACATCAAGTGGTACGTGACAAGATTTCTGACGATGACTCTGCCTTACCTTAACAAAGCTAATTACTACCACATACAATCATTAACCTCACAGTAACGAACACAACCTAGGCACATATTACAATAAGGCTCCACAATTTTTTTTCCTCTCTCTCTCTCTCTCTCTCTCTCTCTCTCTCTCTCTCTCTCTCTCTCTCTCTCTCTCTCTCTCTCTCTCTCTCTCTCTCTCTCTCTCTCTCTCTCTCTCTCTCTCTCTCTCTCTTTCTCTCTTAATGCGAGAGAAGCTCTGTAAAAGGAGACGAATTCCACTAAAGAAAAAAATGAGAAAAGGAAAAAAAGAGAAGCAAGAAATAAACAGGAATAAGAACCCAAAATAAAAGAGTCTCAATGAAAACATCAATCTCTAGACCTCCTACTGGCAAAAACAATAAGAATAACCGAAAAAATATTCAAGTGTGTAGTGTTTGCACAAATTCAATAGTTTTCATCACCATGGTATAATGCTTTAGCACAAGTGATAATCACAGTAAAATTTACGAGTATATATATATATATATATATATATATATATATATATATATATATATATATATATATATATATATATATATATATATATATATATATATATATATATATATATATATATATATATATATATATATATATATATATATATATATATATATATATATATATATATATATATATATATATATATATATATATATATATATATATATATATATATATATATATATATATATATATATATATATATATATATATATATATATATATATATATATATATATATATATATATATATATATATATATATATATATATATATATATATATATATATATATATATATATATATATATATATATATATATATATATATATATATATATATATATATATATATATATATATATATATATATATATACACATACACACATATATATATATATATATATATATATATATATATATATATATATATATATATATATATATATATATATATATATATATATATATATATATATATATATATATATATATATATATATATATATATATATATATATATATATATATATATATATATATATATATATATATATATATATATATATATATATATATATATATATATATATATATATATATATATATATATATATATATATATATATATATATATATATATATATATATATATATATATATATATATATATATATATATATATATATATATATATATATATATATATATATATATATATATATATATATATATATATATATATATATATATATATATATATATATATATATATATATATATATATATATATATAGATAGATAGATAGATAGATAGATAGATAGATAGATAGATATATATATATATATATATATATATATATATATATATATATATATATATATATATATATATATATATATATATATATATATATATATATATATATATATATATATATATATATATATATATATATATATATATATATATATATATATATATATATATATATATATATATATATATATATATATATACCATGATTATTATTAAGGCATTTTACCATGATGATGAAAACTGCTAAATTTGTACAAACCCTCCACTCTTAAATATTTTTTCTGCTTTACTTATTGTTTTTGCCAAAAGGAGGGCTAGAGATTGATGTTTTCAGTGAGGCTCTTTTATATTGGGGTTCTTATTCTTTAAAACGTAGAGGTAGAAGAAAAGCCACAGTGAAATAATAATTTCTATTTAAACTTTTATGGCGTATCGGGACAAACGTAGCCCCATCTTCAGACACCGAAAGCACGTGCATAGAGTGAGTAAGGGAACGTGTTCACCCTCCAAAGATCTCAGGGACAAGAGGTCTAGAAGTCCACAAAGAAGGTATGTTGTCCTAATTGATCAATTCTTTCTGGAATTAACACCACTAACTATAATTTGGCAAAATTAGTTGTTCCAATATTGTCTCACTTAACGACTAATGAGTATACATTCAGGAAATGTGCTACCTTTTTAAAGATATAATGAAACTTATGTTACCAGTAACTTTTTGTATAGCTAGCTTTGATGTCAAATCACTAGTTAGTGATATACCCTTAACAGAGGTCATTAACATATGGATAGAGAAAGATTCCTTATCTTATAAGCTTACTGTTTCACAATTCAGATTATTATTGAACCTAACTGTAAAAGAATCAATATTCATTTTAATAACAAGTTGTACCGACAAGTTGATGGGGTGGCAATGGGGTTCACCTTTGGTCCTGCCTTGGCAAATTGCTTCCTGGGCTTTAATGAAGCTATTTGGCAAAAAGATAAATAAAAAATAAATAACACCCAAAGTAATTTAAACCTATTGTTTATAGAAGTCATGTAGATGACCGTTTTTTTTTTTTTCTAAAGATGAATCATACCTAAAAAAAATTTCACGATTTTCAAAATTTACAACCTAAGAACATCAGCTTCCCTGTAGAGCTAGAAGAAAATAGTTGCCTATCTTTTTTTAGATGTGTTGATTAAAAGAGTGAATATAGTCTAGTCACAGATGTATACAGCAAAAGACTTTTACTGCCTTAGGACTTAATTATACATCATTTGTTCCTAACATCTATAAAATCAATTTGTTTAATTTCATTATATGGGGTCTTTTGTATATGTAGCTCTTGGGTTAATTTTGATAAAGAGGTCAATTGGTTGAAATAATATTTTACATCAAATGGATATCCATTAGCATTATCTGAGAAGCATGTGAAACAGTTTCTCTACAACAAGTTTAACAGTAAGGACAAGAGAACTGAGGACAAGCCAGTCACGTATCTTATCAGAGTCATATCAGCTATTATATTAGGAAAGCATTAACAGCCCTATTACGTAAATATGTTCCAGATTCAACCTTCAGATTTATTTTTGTTAATACAAATATAATTGGGTATTTGTTTAGACATAAGGATGGGCTACATGATCTCTTGAACTCTAACATAAAATATGGATTGTCTCAGATGTAAAACAGGATACATCGGCTCAACTAGTCGAAACAATGAGCACAAGGGTATCTCTTAGATCTCAAATCCTGGCTTCTTTGTCATAAGAAACCACTCAATAGAGTTAGATCATGCTTTTAAGGAACAGGATTTCAAAATTTTGTATAAATCAAGACTATCTGAATTGAAAATTTCTGAATCACTTTGTATATATAAAATTAAGCCTAATCTTTATAGTCAAGAATCGTCCATCCAACTAACTGTAACTCTATAGTTTGGTATCCACGTCACATCCTTGTTGTTCGTTTTCTTTAAGTTGTTTGTTTTTATTCTTCCTAAACCAATGTTGTTTTTTTATAGATTTTAATAGTTTTTATAAAGAACTTTTTTTTTTCCTTTTTAATAATGATTAAGGAATCTAAATTTATCTTCAATAGAATTGTGTAGATCACGGAGGTGTCATAGATGACGGTGCTAGAACTACGATACCTAAAAGGAAATTTAGTTGTCCAGAAGATCTTTCCAAGGTGAACACGTTCCCTCACTCATTCTGTGCACGTGCTTCCAGTGTCTGAGGATGGAATCACGTTTGTCCTGAAACGTCAGAAGAGGTTATAAAGAAATGGTGATTTTATTGTGGCTTTTTTTCTATCTATCTATCTACCTATCTATCTATCTATCTATCTATCTATCTATCTATCTATATATATATATATATATATATATATATATATATATATATATATATATATATATATATATATATATATATATATATATTTATCTATATCTATATATCTATCTATCTATCTATCTATCTATCTATCTATCTATCTATCTAT
Organism: Portunus trituberculatus; assembly: GCF_017591435.1. NCBI lineage: Eukaryota > Metazoa > Arthropoda > Malacostraca > Decapoda > Portunidae > Portunus > Portunus trituberculatus. Next base: position 5,589,219 of record NC_059301.1, read on the forward strand.
CTATCTCTCTCTCTCTCTCTCTCTCTCTCTCTCTCTCTCTCTCTCTCTCTCTCTCTCTCTCTCTCTCTCTCTCTCTCTCTCTCTCTATATATATATATATATATATATATATATATATATATATATATATATATATATATATATATATATATATATATAATCAAACACATACACTGCAGGTAACCTTCCGGGGAGAATCTCACCTCACAGTGAGAACAAGTAACAAATAATAACAATTTGTGCCCCGGCGTGGTGCTCGTAGGTGATGGGCATTTACGCCTACGCCGGGACACAAATTCTTATATATATATATATATATATATATATATATATATATATATATATATATATATATATATATATATATATATATACACACACACACACACACACACACACACACACACACACACACACACACACACACACACACACACACACACACACACACACGGTACGTTTGTCAAAAGAGTATCTCTTTAGTACTGGTCATCCCGTGTTAGGAATACTGATATTTTACCGCCATGTGTTTACCTTTTCTCAGCACCCACTAAAATTAATTTCATCACCCCTAGGATGCTAGCTCCACAGGTTGGGAAACGCTGCTCTAAGGAAAGTAGTTCAAAAGTAAGTGCAAACGACCGAATGGAAGTTTCTTCAAATCAGTGTAACTCAGGTAATAAGGAGTTTCTGGCAGTGGTTGGCTGGCTGGCCAACGCATTACTCCACGGCATTATATGCTGCTGACGTCACGAGTGGAAACTGCTCCATTTAAATTCATGTTTGCTCTTTTGGTGTTCCCGGTAACCCAACAACTCATCACAGCCGCAGCCACACCTTGCAAATTGCTGGTCTTTTTTCAACTTTTTAAATTTGCTGAGAGGATTTGAGAGAGAGAGAGAGAGAGAGAGAGAGAGAGAGAGAGAGAGAGTAAATGCGCTCCTAATTTAAAAAAAAAAAAAAGTTTATGACGCAACACGCACAATTTTGCTTCTGGGTAAGATTTAAAATCCTCTCGTGGAAAATATCACGCCGTGAGAGGATTGGGAAAGACTGGGACACCTTCTTAACTAGGAAGGAGGGAGCTACGGAGGAAGAAATGGAGGAAACAGGACCAAGACAGTAAGGAATCTGGATCAGTCATTACACAGTTACACAAATATTTTACTATATCTAATTACGCACAGCTCTTTTTTATTAGACCGTTATGTATTTTCAATAGTCTCTTCATTGTTATGTAGCCAAGACAACACATGATTAATCCTTTAAATTCTCTTTCTTCTTTCTGTCTTCATCATGCAGACATATTTTTACAGAAGTCTCACTGTTAAGCAAGTTGAGCAAGTTTCTCATTTTTTTTTTTTTTTTTTTACTTAACACGGAATGGATATTATTGATCATAAGTCCAATTTGCAACTATTCCTATTACCTGCTTGTTCAAATTCAAACATTTCCCACTGATTTCAACGTACCTTTATTTTATCTTTCAGATCTAACTGTCTTTTATTTAAATTTATTTTCTATGTAAAAGGAGAAAGCTGGCCATGGGCAAAAAAAAGAGTAAAAAAAGTAGGCATACTTGGAATACCAGTTCCAGTGCAGGTCCGAGAGAGTTAACCAAAGGAAAGGGATGAATATCTTGAAACTTTCCTCTTAAATGACGTCAAGTCATAGGAAGATGGAAATACAGAAACAGGCAGGGAGTTCCAGAGTTTACCAAAGAAAGGTATGAATGATTGACAGCATTGGTTAACTCTTGAATTAGATATGAGGACAGAGTAGAGGTGAAAGGAAGGAGAAAGCCTTGCAGTGAGGTCGCATAAGTAGAGGAGACATACAGTTAGTAAGATCAGAAAAGCAATTACCATGAAAATGTCGGTAGAAGATGGCAAGAGATGCAACACTTCGGTGGTGAGAAGGAGGCTGAGGACAGTCAATTAGAGGAGAGGAGTTGATGAGACAAAGTTTTTTATTCCACCCTATATGATAGAACTGTGTGAGTGAATGGCTTTTCTCCCATACATTCAAAGAGTACTCCATACATGGGCGGAAAAAGCCCTTGTACAGAGTTAGAAGCTGGGAGGAGGGATGAGAAAACCTGGCGGAGACCCCTCAGAACTCGTAACTTCATAGAAGCTGTTTTAGATGAGATGAGATGAGAAGTGAAGTTTCTTGTTGAGATTATAAGTGAAGGAGAGACCGAGGATGTTCAGTGTAGAATAGGGAAACAGTTGAGTGTCATTGAAGAAGAGGGGATAGTTGTCTGGAAGGTTGTCGAGATGCGTCGAGTTGATAAGTGGAGGAATTGAGTTTTGGAGACATTCAAAACTACTAAGTTTTCTCTGCCTTAATCAGAAATCTTAGAAAGATCAGAAGTCAGGCACTTTGTGGCGTCCCTGTTAGATCTGTTAACTTCCTGAAGGATTGGTCGTCACTGAAAAGACCTGGTAAGATGTAGGGTGGTATCATCAGCATAGGAATGGATAGGGCAAGAAATTTGGTTAAGAAGATTATTGATGAATAATAGGAAGAGAGTAGGTGGCAGGACAGAACCCTGTGAAACACTACTGTTAATAGATTTAAGAGAAGAACAGTGGCCGTCTAACACAGCTGCAATAGGACGGTCGGTGAGGAAACTTGAGATTAAGTTGCAGAGGATAGGATAGACACCGTAAGAAGGTAGTTTTGAGATCAAAGCTTTGTGCCAGAATCTATCCAAAGAGAGAGACAGGAATGTACGCCTCTGTGCCAGACACTATCACCTTTCGTTATGCGCTCAGTACACAGAGATGGGTCTCTGACACAGAAGCAGTTGTCATTCCAAGGAAAATCAGCATAATACATCCTCAGATCCCCCAAACTGGCAGATGCGAAACGCCGGAAGCACCTTGGCCTTTTGGGGGATCCTGAGAATGGATTGCAGAAATAGGACAGTGATCGGAGGAGCCCAACGGAAAAGACAGTAACAGCTTAGGCTGAAGGAACATACCTACCTATTTCCACCTATTTCCCATCCATGAATTTGTCTACTCTTCTTTTAAAGTTTCCTAATAACCCAACACTAATGATGTCTACTTTAGAACCAGTTTCTTCCAATTTATATTCAAAGAACACTTTTTTTTAAGATTGAACCTTTTATTCCTTGTTTCATCCTGATCACTGATCATGTCACTCTTGTGTTCACTAGCATCACCGTTGTTATATCCCCTATACCACTATACAAGTTGATCATATGTGGATTGGAGCTGAGTGAGTGCAGCAACAAATAACAAAGGTAGAAGATAGCAAGGCACAACACGAGAGACACATGTATCGGTATTCTGGAAGCACCAGTGGCCTTTCCCCACTCGGACAGAAAAGATACAGAAGAAAAAAGGTACAGATGATCTGGATAGGATCTGTAGAAGGGGAGTGTGGGAAGCAAAGTTTTGCGATACACACTTGCTTTGCATGCTCTACTTCATCAGGGATGGATCAGAGAGAGAGAGAGAGAGAGAGAGAGAGAGAGAGAGAGAGAGAGAGAGAGAGAGAGAGAGAGCGAGGGGGGGATGACGGTGTCCACTCACACAGTTTAATTAAATTAGATGGAATCAAAAGCTGAACATCTCATCAAGTCTCCTCTGACTGACTATCTTCAGCCTCTTTCTCACCCCCGCAATGGTGCATCTTCTGATCTTCTGATCTTGCTAACTGCATGCCTCTCCGCCTCCTGCGGCCTCGCTGCACAAGATTTTCTTCTTCCTTTCACCCCTATTTTGTCCACCTCTTAATGCAAGAGTTAACCAGTACTTTCAATCATTCATACCTTTCTGTGGTAAACTCTGAGATTTTTTGCCTGTTTCTGTATTTCCATCTTCCTTTCAGACCTAGAGCCGATTTGACTTCATTAAGAAGAAAATTTCAAGACATTTCTCTTTTTGTTTGTTTTTGCTAACTCTTTCGGACCTGTACGCCAACAGGGCCCTTTTTTCTCTACTCCTTATGTTGTCTTTGATCAGCTCTCCCCTTTTACATAAAAAAGTCATTCTCCTCCAACACTGATAAGACTTAGGAAATGCACTTTCTTAACCAATATATGGCTCTGGTTTTGCTTTACTTTGAATCAGTCAGTGAATCAGTAAGGGAAATAACGGAAAACAATACAGGGACACAGTTATTGGTACCCCTGAAATAACAACCGGTATCAGTATCACTCAGTTATTCAATTAATCAATCAATCAACCTTCCAGTAATTCAATAATAACCACTTCAAACAATCTGTCATTTAACCAGTCAATGAACCAATTAGTCACTCATAAAGCAACACATGCAATATTCAACACTCTCCTTAGTTTGCACGATAACGAAAACGAAAACACAAAACTAATAACTGTACAAGTAATTCAACGCCAGTAACTGTGAAAAAAATCTTCTCGCAAGCTTTACGTAATCATCACTTCGCACATCGTTTCTAAAGGCGAGACCACGACTAATGCAAAGTCTAGTTAAGCAGCGTCCACCTGTTTTCCACGCTAAGAAAAATCTGGACAGACAATTCCGGTAAATCTGAGGTCATGTATCTTTACTGTCTCATTGCTCCCGCTGACCCCACCGAGCGCTGTGGATAAGAGCCAGCGGTATCGATATTCACCTGTTATTAATCCGGGTTTTCTTTTCGTCTGAATTTCGTAAATCTCATTTTTCCAGTACATGTCGAGGGAATTCACAAAACAATAGACAAATGAATATAATCAAATAAATGGAAAAGAGTAAATTAATCAATTTAATGTAAATAAATATCTTAACTAGGAGCTCTCAATATAGTAGTGAAAAAATAGTCACAAATTACTTTGTTAACGTTACCTATTGTAGACAAACCGTAGGAAGGAGAGACGGATACACAGAATTGTCGAGTCTGCGGTGGAAATGGAGGAAAAGCAAACAAAACCATCAATTTCAAAGACTCGAACTCCCTCGTCACTCATTTTATGGCCGTGTTCCATTACAATATTCTTAACTTGCACCAACTCATCATATCAAGCATTAGCAGCCGCAGGAGTAGAATTATGAGGATAAGGTTTGCCTTACATCTTAACTTGGTTTTAGATCTTGACCGAGACTATGGTCCCTCTTCAGCTTTAAGGAGCGAGCTGTGGAAAAGCGATTAAGGCCATTCCTCTCATAGTCTGAGCTAAGTTACGATGTTACTGGAAACTCTTTAGCCTAGAATGCATAAAAATAAGCGGAAAACTATTTTGACAATACAGAAAAGTGTCAGTCTCCAGATAGAAAATATAATACAAAATTTTGCGTTTTTTATCACTCATAACCAAGTCAGATTTTCATGGTACAGTTACTCGTGTTATATTGTATTTTAACACGCAATGGTCTGTATTTTTTAACCCTTTGTACCTCCCTCCTCAACACTAGTTTTCAGAAGCTACTGTATATCAACGATTTCACGTATTCTCATTAAAAGTTCTCAACGTACTGACAATGTTCAATCTTTATCAAACTAGTATCACCGGAATCAAGAAAGACTAGACCCTGTTAATTAAAAGCAGTCGAGATAAAATGCTGCGACTGTTACAAACATGGGGGGGGGTGAAGAAAAACGCCTGTCACTGGAAGACCATCCTTTTTTTTTTTTTTTTTTTTTTTTTTTTTTTGTATGAGGACGGCTTTGCTTTTTCTCATGATGTGTTTGTTGGTAATGCAATCTCTCTCTCTCTCTCTCTCTCTCTCTCTCTCTCTCTCTCTCTCTCTCTCTCTCTCTCTCTCTCTCTCTCTCTCTCTCTCTCTCTCTCTCTCTCTCTCTCTCTCTCTCTCTCTCTCTCTCTCTCTCTCTCTCTCTCTCTCTCTCTCTCTCTCTCTCTCTCTCTCTCTGTGTGTGTGTGTGTGTGTGTGTGTGTGTGTGTGTGTGTGTGTGTGTGTGTGTGTGTGTGTGTGTACATGTGTGTGTCCAACATCAGGTGACTCCCTTCGCCAGGATCTTGTGACATATACGTCTTTTAAGCAAATACAATTAGGGTCCCCACAAAAATGTCGCGTTCAAAAAAACTTGTAAATTTGTGATATTTTCGCCACGTTAAGCTGAACCGTCTTTGTGACACGAGAGAGTCTGGAATGAAGGAGGCTGGAGGATGAAGGATGGAGTGAAAGTGACATGAGAACATGGTGCAAGGGGAGTGCGAAGGTGACGGGAGGTGGATGGTTGTGTATTGTGATAAGAGTTCACTGTAAATGTAAATCTCATTCCAGTAAATTCATAATGGTGTAAGTGTATTTCTGGTTACACAGGTTTCCCGTGGGCGCGACTAGAGGAGAGATGAGTGTGAGGGGAAAAAATGCTGTAGAGAGATCTATTTACTCAGAAAGTGGAAGACAGAAGATTTAAGAGGTTTATTATGGATGCAGTGAAACAAGACATGTATTGTGTAGTGTGTGTGTTTGTGTGTGTGTTTGTGTGTGTGTGTGTGTATGTGTTTGTGTTTGTGTTTGTGTGTGTATATGTTTATGATGGAGAAAGACGAAGATGACCTCGTTCGGTGTGTTTTCGATACATTACGGCAGAAACAAGAACATTGCAATATATTTCATTTACTTGTTCCATCGTATATGTTAAATTTACATTGTCGCGTACACATGTAGAGATAATATCAGTGAAGCAAAACTAACTCCAATATATTATTGTGTTCCAGTGTATTCAATCACTATGAACACTATGGTAAAAGGGTGCTTAGGTGAAAGGTAATGATATTTGATGGTTAGAAGAAATGAGGTTTTCAGAGGCAAGTTGAAATTGCAGATTAAAGTGAAGGCGACAAGAGGGAAGGTGAAGATGACATGGGAAGTGTGAGAGACGGGGTGAGTGTGCGGGCTAAGAAGGTGACACAGAAAGAGTCATGGAAGGGAAAATGTATGTCTTTTAAATCGTTTCCTTAGTGTGTGTGCCGCCTGAAGGAGACGGGACGGGAAGAGAAAGGGTACGAGGTAGGAGGAGAGAGGAAAGAAGTGAAGGGAAGCTAGTAAAGGAGCGTAGTGGAAGGAGGAAAGGAGAAGTTTGAAACAATACTCGCAATCTCCGGCCAATAGCTCTCCAGTCTCTCTCTCTCTCTCTCTCTCTCTCTCTCTCTCTCTCTCTCTCTCTCTCTCTCTCTCTCTCTCTCTCTCTCTCTCTCTCTTTCTTCCATTTTTCTAATCCTTATGAGTAGCATGACCATTAATATCTTGAAGAGGACTCGAGGACGGGACGACGTGGTAGGCAAGACCACAAGATGCGTCATTTGATTGGAAAAAAAGAGAAAGTGTGACAAGGGCAATGATAAGAAAAATAGAGATATAGGAGACGATAGGAATAAGTAAATATGTCAAGAAAAGTGACACAGCAAATCAGTCAGAGAGAGAGAGAGAGAGAGAGAGAGAGAGAGAGAGAGAGAGAGAGAAGGGAAGAGAGAAAACTGGTTGAGACGGTAATTAATTTGAAAGAGATATATTGTTATGGCGTGTGGGAGGGAGAGGAAAGGAGAAGAATGATTCAAGTGAAGATAAAAGTTGAGAAATAAGCGAGAAGAATAACAGCAGCTCCCTTTGTCTTCCTCGATTGGACAGTGGCGTGAGGTCATCTGCTCCCCCTCGCATGCTTCGTTTCTTCTCCATCCCTTGCAGTTTTCCAGCACGAGGGACGGCAAGAAATTTGGAGTCCCCGGCATTAGATGATTTTTTTCTCTTCTTTACCAGTGAAGATTGAACGTTGATATTGAGATTATTGCGGATGAATACAGCTCGAGAGGGAAGCATCACCACGACCAACACGAAATAACGCGACTTTTCATCATCATCATAATCATCATCTCTTGAAACTCTTCCCTCATCTCTATCAACTGCCTATCACAATATAATCCTCCTACAATAAACTCATCTCATATTATTACTCGTTTTACTTCTGTCGTATGTTGCACCACGACCACCACCACCACCGCCAGCAAGACCACCATCGCCACTAACCACCGCTGCTGCCAATACAGTACGTTACCTTTTATCATCATTATAATCTACCGCTTCCACTCATTCCTGTCGGCTGTCTATCTGTTATCAGCCACCTCACACTAGATTTTCTGTCTTCCCATCTTCTCTGTCTTTTTCCCTCTTGCCATTCCCAAGTTGCACCACCACCATCTTCACTCCCAACAAACATCACCAATATAAGTAATGTGGATGGTAATCTGGAACACCTCCACGCCGTATGTACGTTACAACCTCCACGCTGTATCCACACTACTTTTAAAAAAATCTAGTTGAAGTTGTTCATGTTTTCAATAGTGTTTTTCTGGTTCTCGCGACAGATTAGTAAGATTTTTTTACATTAATGACGGAAGAAAGACTCATGAGAACGTGGTTAGTCTTCCCTGTTGCCTTTCAAAACAGTCGTAGCGAGAGATGTTTTTAGAATATAGGCCTATCTTTTTTATGTAGGAAGGGCACCTCTTAAGAGCAACAATATTATAAAAAGAAAAAAAGTATCCACAGATGTGCCGGTCCCAAAAGAGTTGAAAGTGACCGCCAAAAATTAAAGGATAGCTCTCTTGATTTTTTTTTTTTTTTTTATTTATTTATTTATTTATTTTTTTTTTTTTGCCAAACCAAAAGAGCAATACAAGTAACGAGGCCGCGTGATGCTGCAACGCTTTGGCATCACCTTCATCAACTTCAGCGTCAATAGATTACTAGGTCACCACATGCAGGCTTTTCATACATACTACTGTAAATATCCCAAGGGTATTAGTAGCATCTCTCTCTCTCTCTCTCTCTCTCTCTCTCTCTCTCTCTCTCTCTCTCTCTCTCTCTCTCTCTCTCTCTCTAGGATGGTGCAATACTGACAAACTGTTGCTTAGTTCAAGAAATATTTTTAAGTTCCTCTTCCAAATGCGGCATTCAAGGCTTTTTGTTAATTCAATCTAAGAGCTCTCTAAACGATTTCAACTTTGTGCACTTTTGTTGCCTTGCATGGAGACCGAGCGAACTGAAAATGAGAAATTAGTGATTGCCTGCTCCTCAGAAAATGGAAAGCTGGAATTATTTGAATGTTGTAAATTTATTGTGTGGCCGACTAGTTCTTTATTGTGGCATTTCAAAAACCTAATTTGCAGGAATGTATGGAAACAGAAAGGTGGAATTATGGGACAGATTGGAGTTCAAGGATCTAAGCATGAGATAAACTTCTCGTCTCATCAATTGTCCTGCTTATTGTCTTCAATCTTTCATACTCCACGTTGTGTTGAAGCGTTTGCTATCTTCTGTTCATATTTAAACGTTAACTTCTTTTATGAATTCGCTGACTGCACGCCTCCTCTCCTGCGCTGCTCAACACTGTCTATGTATTCACCTTTACGCTTTCCACTTCACAGTTATTCTTTCATTGTTTCACTGTTCAGCTCTAAAACTTTCTTCATATTTCTGTTTCCTTCCTTCCTTTTCAAGACTGCAACATTATAGCACCCCTGAAACAAGAATGGGCTCTGATTTGTTTGTTTTCATTTATTTATTCATTTATGTGTATATTTATTTTATCTTTGCTCAGTTTATCTACTAGATATCTATTCGTTTATTATTTATTGATTTATCTTATTTATTTTTATTTCATTCATTTTTATCTAATTAATAATTCATTTTATAATCTTATTTTTTCCTTGTTTATTTATTAATTCATCTTTGGCTATCTATTTCTGTCTATTTACTTATGTCTATTGATTTTCTTTATCTATCTATTTTTGTTTGTTTATTTATATATTTACTTATTTATTTATTTTATTTATTTATTTTATTTTATTTTTTGTTTTATTTATTTATTTATTTATTTATTTTATTTTTTTTTTTTTTGGTGGAGGATGAGCAATTCTGTTTGAAGTGTGTGCAGGATCTCGCGAGTAGCGGATGTTTGGCAGGGAGTGGGAGGCGTTTTAGAAAGCGTTGTGTAAAAAAGGCATGGATCGTTTATGGAGCTGAGTAGAGGTGAGATTATGCATGACAAGCTGAGAGAAACGAGAAGCGTTAATGAAGTTTTTATGCACTAAGATACGCTGGTTGGTTCGTAGAAATCATGGAGAATTGGAGACGCCTCACATACGTTCATGGTAATTTATATCCCAAATCTCTCAGCTCCTGCATAGAGATTTAGTGTATTAAAGGTTTGCTGCCACAGAAATTATAAATGATGAGGAAGGATTGAAGACCTGATATAAAAATCACAGGATGACAATAATGAATAGAAAAACTGGTAAAGAAAAAAAAAACCTATTGCATACTTTCAACAATCAGATGCAGCCACATCGATGTCTCCCATGAAGGTCCCGCTGTTGACAGGCGAAAGATATCTTGATTAACGTGTCAATGGAACTTCAATGGAAGCACAAGGTAGCAAGGGGGAGAGAACCATTACTCATGTTTGAAACAATTTACTGTCGTTCTACAAGATCCTGATAAAAAAGAAAGAATGTTACCTCTATGCACGTTACCGGAAAAGAGACAATCCTTCTCGACTATATTAATGTATACAGTTAATCAGTTTTCATCCTCGAGTGTAGCTTACCTTTTCTTCAATGAAATATAATAGTCATGGGGAGATTATTCCGCTGATTCCAGGCGCTAGTGAAATGACTTGAAGCAAAGTTATGATGCATCGATTTATACAAGTCTACAAAAACAGCATGGCACTTTCAACGCAAGCGAGAACTTCGTTAAGCAGAACATGCACGATGTTCAGGATGACGCTGAGACTCATCCTCCTTAGACCCAGGCAGACTTTAAGCTACATCTTATTGGTTTCATGACAAAGTGAGTTTGCTCTTATATTACATAGTTCCGAGAAATACAAGGCTAAAATAAGCATCAATTTTAAACAAGTTGGTGCAAAAGGATGTATATAATTATGATCTCTTCAGGAGAGAAATTGGGAGCATCTCGAATTTTTGTCAGTTCCAATAAGGCAGAGTGAGATCCTCATTATTCCTTAGAAAATTTTACTGAGTCTGCAGCATTCAAACTGTGACTCATTACTTGCTTTACAATGTCTTTAAATTAACTCACTGTTGGATAAATAGTGAAAAGAAAGTTATAAAGTTACCTTGGAAAAAAAATGGAGATAGCGGTTTTCAAATAGAGTGGGTGGAATATACTCATTAATCGGGATATCTTTGCCGAGTTAACAGAGAGATTTAAAGAAGAATGAGACAGACATAGAACGACAAGTGAATGACAGCAAGAATGGTTTTATAAAAAGACTGCCACTCCTGAAAATTTTCCTTTTGAGTGTGGGCCGTGATTAACACGCGCTGTACAATACAAGACATAATACTTTGCTGGTGCTCCGTATGATGTGTTCAGAATGTTAAGGTTCGTTCTGAGTCCTGCAAAAGTCGAATGGTTAGAATTATTGGGTCGTGCTGATCTAACGAAAGCCTTTGAGTCAATGCTTCTATAAAAGAGAGACGCGGTGGCAGCTCAATTATTAAGGTTTATCTCTGTAATTGATGAAGAGTTGAGGAGCTTCATGCGGCTTTATTGGTCCTTGAAACTTTCTCTACTAGAGTATGACCTTAATAAGATATGACGAAGGCGGGGAATTTTCTTAATTGTCAACATTTGATTTATCCACAAACATAAGATTTATTTGTATAAAAAGTTATCGTAGATCTAACGTACCCAGCACCTCTCATAACCCATGTGTGGGGACGAAAGACAAACATGTCTTCTTACGCTGTGGCTACGATTTGGTGTGTGTGTGTGTGTGTGTGTGTGTGTGTGTGTGTGTGTGTGTGTGTGTGTGTGTGTGTGTGTGTTATCTATTGTGGATATATACGAATAGATACAGTTTTTTTTTTTTTTTTTTTTGCGTGAGTGTATGTGTTTTCCGTGAAGAACAGTCAAGTAAACCGCAATACAACACCCAGACCAGCAACGGATGTCTGTCTCGGAATAGGATTCCTCACAAACAATGGCACTGTTGATACCACAGCCTTCACGATCCTTAGCTGCAGTGTTTGGTGAAATACAGTATGCACATCACATTTATCTTATCCACAGCTATATTACCAACTTTAAGAGCTCCATCTAATGACTGCTATCAATTTCTCACTGAATGCAGACATAGTACACAACTTCCTTTTAAATTTAACATCCAAGCGCAGGCAGACTTCTCACGGCTCACATGGACATTTTATATACATATTAGAAAAATAATTCCGTTCCCTAAATTGTCTTATATTTCTAAAATGAAAACACATGTATTTCAATTTCACTTTTAGAATGAAGATGTTTTCCAACTGTCTGCGTTCGTTTTGTCAGAACATGTTAACATGAACGTTGCACCACACAGGAACATGTATGCGGGGACCGAGAAGTAAGAGATGAGCAAGTAAAAGCATGACTCTACCCTGTAATAGTGACTGAACGAGAACTTCACCTCCGGTATTTTGTTCTTAGTCCTGGCCTCGTAGTACGTAACTGTGTGCTCCTTGTTTACAAACTGAAAACTTTGTATGGTTTATTTCATCCTTTTATTCGACTAATCTTTTAACTAAATCTTCAGCCATGTTGTGGGCAATATGCTGTTCATAGCTGCCTTCTTACATGCGACAGTCCTCCCACGAACTCCCCATGCTCATAACCCAATGTGTACAAGCAAAACGGTGTTGATCAACATAGCCATGGCTGAAAACTTGCTTAAAAAGATTTGCCAAATATAGGGATGAAATAGATCAATACTGTTTTCACAGTAGTCCAGCTTCTGTTTGTAAACAAAGGGCGGGCTACTACGTACTGTACATGGTCTCGAGTAGATGAGTAGATATGACTCACTCTTATTATAGAGGGTGACTTTTAAAGGCCGAACAGGAACATTGGATGATTTTATTACGGCTAGTGGGACAAATAAACATAACTTAACAATAATGAGTGATGACCTTGTATTTTAGGACTATTTCCACTCTCTTGACATAGCCAGTAAAAGGTATTCAGTTGATGCTACAGTGAATAGTAACGCTAAAAGGTTGATCGAGATTTGCCAGCGTCACGACATCAAAATAGATAATGGAAGAATGAGTGACAACAGGTATACAGGTGCTCCAACTTGTGATGACGATAGTGTTATTGATTGTATGGTTTGTTCTCCATCTTTTTTCACGGGCACTCGAAATTTTTGTGTTGATACATTCGACCCATTGTTGTCAGATAAACTCAACCCATTAATCATTATCATTGCTCCAGAAAGGTATGATAGTGTATTGGATAATATTTCTTCTAATTATGTGCTCAATTCTTCATGTAAAATGGTGAAAATCGGAAGGAATTATGACCAGAAAGATGTTTATTTACAAGCATATTGAAAATCTTCTGATGAAATTTGAAAATTAAGCTCATCCCACTCAGTCTGCAATAGAGGATATAAACAGGGAACTGCAGGAGTAGTGCCGGACGTGTTCATCCAGTCTGCTAAAAATGCCGGTATGTTCAAGGAAGTCGGTAATAAGTCCAAGGAAATAATTAGAAAATTCAAGATTGAATATTGGTTTGATGATGAATGCAGAAAATCAAACAGGAATACATAAAATATAAACGATCTGTTAAGCACTTGCTGATAAAAAAAAACCATAGAATTTCTAAAACAGCAAGCCAAAAGACATAAATGAGTAGTTAGAGCAACAAAACGTTCATACAATAAAGATATATATTAAAAATTAAAATCACTTAAAAATAAGAGTCCACAAGAGTATTGTAAATTCATCAACGCTGACAAAAAAATCAATATGCAAACAAGGAGTAATATCTTGGACAGATTTTCAACTGCATTTTCAAGATCTTGGTGAGCAAAACGGCCAAAAGAGCCACAGACCAAAGAGAAAGTTGTCACTGATAACAGTATCAACTTAAACTATGATAGAAACAACAAAGATATTATTGCCGAAGAAATAACACACGAAAAAAAAACTGAGGAATAACAATCGCCAGGAATAGATAGCATCTTCAACGAATTTACTAAATGTACCCTCCTCCTCCACTTTAGTGACTTTATTTACCATCAAAATGAATTCTGGAGTTATTCCAACATCCTAGACAATAGGCACAATAAAACCAATTTATAAGAGTAAAGGTAACATTAATAGCGTTAGTAAACTATAAGGGAACCACACCACTCATTTCTGTAAGAAAATTATTTACATCTTTGTTAAACACGAGAATTTATGATTTCCTGTCTGTTAATAAATTATTAGGAGAGGAGCAGGCTGGTTTTAGAGAACACTCTAGTACCATGGATCATAAAATATTTACATGTCTTGGCTAGTTTTTACATAACCCATAAGAAAAACATTTTTGTGCCTTTATGAACTGTGAAGAAGCATTTGGTCTTGCGAACAGGTCATACTTGTGGACGAAACTTATCAACATAAATATAAAAGGTAAGATGTGTAATTTAATACACAGTTCATATAATAACAAAAAAATCTTGTGCGAAATTTGGCAATATGGATTCTGTCTATTTTTCTTATAATGTTGGTGTGTGCCAGGGTGAAAACTTGTCTCTTTTATTGTTCTCAATTCACATGAATGATTCCAGAAATCTTATAAGTCATAAGATTTTTTTTTTTTTTACAAAATTTTTCAATATATCGGAATGTATCTTAATCCGTATTGTTTATTGTATGCTGACGATACGATTGTTGTAGCCGAAAATGAAAAGCAATTACAACATGCTATTAAGTGTTGTTTATGAATATTGTGACAAATGGGCACTGCAGATGAATACAGACAAAACTAAAGTAGTAATTTTTTTTTTTTTTTTTTTTTTTTCTCAAAGGAAAAGTCAGAAAATTTGAGACTTTTATATTCGGTGATAGTACAATTGATGTTGTTAATGATTACGTGTATTTATGTACATTTTTTTTTATTATAATGGCCTTTCCCATAAAACAAAAAATAAACAAATTCCAGAGAAGAAGAGATCTTCTTACAGTTCAATGTAGAAGATTATGAAACATAATTTACCGTATGATATTTCCCAAGATTTGTATGGTAAGCTTATTATGCCAATCATGTTATACGGATTTGAAGTATGGGGTTACGAAAACAATGAACAGTTTTCTATATCTTGTAACTCCTTTTTAAAAAGGATGTTGAAGTTAAATAAGTCAATGCCTACCTTTCTTTTGAAATAATTAACAATAAGCTTGTAAATTATCGGCATTCAATTGCAAACTGTAATGACTGCGCAGTAAGATATCGAGTATTTCGTATGTTTGTTAAAATAATGTATGATTTGGATGTATATAGATTACCTTGACTTGAGAAGATTGATATTTTATCAAGTTCAAATGGAATGTCAAAACTGTACAATGAAATATCAAATGTAAATCGTAGGTAATTGATTGAAGCAGTCTTTTAAGAACTTCTGACAACATTTATAAGCAGAAATTTGTATGAGGAAATTCATAACACCCCAATGTGTCTCAACTATAGAATAATGACACCAGAGTTAAATCTACAAATCTATCTATCTATCAGTATTGCCGAAACAATACTCAGTCGCAATAAGTATGTTTGAATGTGGTAATCATAAGTTACCTTTTGTAACGGATCGAAATATAAGCTTAGCGGACAAGATTTGTTCAGTATATGATCTTAATGAAACTCATCATTTGCTCAAATGTCCTTTTTTTTATAAATAGCATGAAAAGTACGTTTAAAGATATTACTCTACTAGTGTGAATGCAATAGAATTACTGGAAAATTATTTGGATCAAGAAACATGAACATATTCAATATGGCTAAATTTATCAATGAAATTACTTGTTATTTTAAAGAAAATTCGTAACACCTACATGCAATCATGTATTTACTGTTTGTAAAATCATATATTATTATTTGTACTCATATACCCCGCTTGGGATCGCTACAGAGTTAATAAACCTTTCAAACCTTTCAAGGTCATAGCTACAAACTATTATTGGTGCATCACTACTGTCAAAAGTACACACACACTGCCATTATTAACTGTTTCTGCACCACTGCCACCACCGCCACTCCACCATCAACTTTATGGTAAACCAGTTAAAAGGGTGCACAGTTTCAAACCCTTTCCATTCTAGCTCACCTTCCCCTCCACCTCATCCAATCCCACCCATTGATCACTCCACCACCGCACCGCCACACTCCCTCACCACATTCCCGATAAGATCACCATAAAAACTTTTCCTCACTGAACTTGGTATCCACAAGGAAAAGACGGAGAGAGTTTGAAAGAGACAGGCCTTTAATCTGGCGTTAATAAAGATCACGGACCGACAGCAGACCCCGGAAAGGGAGGACGACGACCAAGGAGAGGAGGAAGAAGAAGAAAAGAGGAATGAGAAAAAAAAAACCGAGGAAGAGAATAGTGATGGTGGTTGTGAGAAAGAGAGAGAGAGAGAGAGAGAGAGAGAGAGAGAGAGAGAGAGAGAGAGAGAGAGGGGAGGATTAAATGAAAGAGGTGAAATGAAAATAAAAGAGAGGGAATGCACGAGTTCGGGTATTAATTTTCTTGTAAATTTGCATCTTCTCCATTACGTCGTGTACATTTTCAACAAACCGATTTTAATTAACTTAGTTCTGAATATGATTTTTTCTTTAACTTTTACTACGGCTAAGAACAACAACAACAACGACAACAACTACTACTGCTACTACTACTACTACTACTACTACTACTACTACTACTACTACTACTACTACTACTACTACTACTACTACAACTACTACTACTTTAACTTCGTCTCCATCACGGGGCGCGCCACTTTTCCTACGTCACATATCCTACAGGACACATCTACAAATTAAGCAGTTTTTAGAGTAGTGGCATATTTCCTACAGGGATCCTGCAGGGATACAACATATCTCCTACACACAGTAGGTGTAGGAAATATGCTGGGTACTAAATTGCTGTGTAGGAAATGTACAGGATACTTATCGTTGTATAGAAATATGACCACCTATGTGTAGGACATGTGATAGTACTCCAATTATTGTAGATTTATAGAAGTGACTACGCCCCTCTGCCACCACCACCACCACCACCACCACCACCACCACCACCACCACCACCACTACTACTACTACTACTACTACTACTAGAATTTTGTGAAGATGACGTTTATCAATATTTCTGTAGACTTCTGTCCGCTCATCATATTTTCTCTTTTCCTCTAAGCAAGCTAATCTGATGGAGCTCCAGTGTGGGTTCCGGGAAGAATAGTTATGATACACGTATACGAAAAGGTATATCATGTGTCGTGGTGGGAAGCCAACTGTAAATAGAGAACCCGCCAGGTCTTTAAGAAGGGAAGACTGGAGGAAGCCTTGCTCGTGTCGTGGATTCTGAAAGGCTTATTGAGCATGGTGATAATGGAGATGCATAAATGGAAGTTACAGTAGAAGCATAGCTTGAACGTTAATGAAATAATTGATTAGAAATTCAATGTGTTTGTGAACCGGTGAACCAGTGAACCAGTGGTTTAACGAAGTGTGTAACAGTGAGATATGTGTGCATAATAGAAGTTCAACCGCATAAAAGATAAAATGTAAGTGGTAATATATAAATGACATGAGTGATATGTTATAAATGTTATTTTGATTAGTGTTTATGTAAATCAGACAGCTGGGTGAGATTTCAGATAAGAGGTACCCAAAAAATACCTTCTTTTGCCCATAAAACTCCAAACTTATACAAAGGTATACTGTGTATTAATAAAAAGAAAGAGACGCCCAAGGGATGATGGTAATTCGAGGGCCAGGACCAATTGGAGGAGACAGAACCCTGTTGGCAATGATGGTAAGGTGTCAAGGTGCAACATTTGTGATTCAAAGTTTCATTGGGCTAGGGATTACCCAGATTCATATGAATCTATGGGTGGAAAGGCCTCGAAACGGTTTGTTGGCATAAGTTCAGGGGGTGATACAGAGACTGGGGGTGGTAGTAGTAAAACCTACATGATGTGGTATGCCGGCAATAAACATGGTAAGCTGATGGAGGAATGTAAAGGATATGCGTTGTTCGATTCTGGGTGTTCTAGAACTGTGTGTGGCTCGTATTGGTATAAATGCTTTTTGGAGAGATTGATGGAGTGTGAGAGGAAGACTTTGGTGGTAGAGGACTGTTACGGCCCGCCCGTAACAAACTCCACTACCATCACCTCCTCCGCTAGCTCCCTCGTTCGCCACCTCTCCGCCTCCCCTTCCACGTCACCGTCTCATGAACCTTCCACGCCACCGTCTCATGAACCCTCCACGTCACCGTCTCATGAAGCCCCGCTACTGTCCCGAAGTTGGATTCACGCGGCCCCATTTGACTCAGCAGAAGTGTTAAGCAAGCTCTCGGTTTTCTGGAAGGGAGTGGAGGTCCAGGCCTCAACCAGTGAACACAACGCCTCTTGGACTACAGTGGGATCTACCTCACCCAGTACTTCACCACTGCGACACCGCATAAGTATCACTTCCCCTCGTCCGTTTTTTCCACATTGCCTCCATATAGGATTAATATTATTGTTAGGTATTAAGTTGGGTTCTTTATTGTTGTATTTATTTCTGTGTTATATGTATATGTGTATGTCAGTTTCATATGTTTCATTTTATATCTATGTGTATGTCAGTTTCATTATTGGGTTATTAAAATAGCTTTTTAAGTGCCCCCTTTGCATTTCCTCACCAGTTGAACCTGCAGTGTTTTTTTTTATTGTTATTGTTCACTGGCTCCCCGATGCCAATCTTACCCGTTTAACCGGTGAACGTAACAGGACATTGATGCGGTATTTACATTTGCAGATGGGAAGTCGGTCCATTCAGTGATGAGGGTTATTCTGCCTTGCATAGTAGAAGGTATTTGTACTGGAATAGTGACTGAAGTTGTTGACTGTGATATTCCACTGTTGTTGAGTCGTATGTCAATGAAGAAGGCTGGGTTAATTGTGAATTTTGGAACTGATCAAGCAAAATTGAGGGGTAAAGTGATAAATTTGAAGGTGTCATCATAAGGTCACTATCTGCTTGGTGTCTCTCCTGCATGACTAGAAGGAGCAGCTGTTGGGAAGGCCTATGCGTTAGTTGCTACATCATGCAGAAATATCAAGGAGAGGGCTTTGAAATTGCATAGGCAGTTCGGTCACCCCACGGCTGATAGGCTTATAAAGCTGGTGCGTGAGGGGGGTAAAAATGACAAGGAGCTCGAAAAGACCATAAATGTGGTGTCGGGAAATTGTGAGGTATGTGTTCAAAGGAAGAGAGCTAAGCCACGCCCAGTTCTTTGTCTCCCAATGGCATCCAGATTTAATGAGATGGTTGCAATGGATCTTCGTGCCCACCTGGCCGCCATATAGCTTCCTCCTGAGGTGCTTCTTCCATCGCTCTGAGGCGCTCTCTCGAGTTTGCCTCATTCTCAGGGAGGCTGCTCTGTGACGTCTTTTGTTGCCCTCCGTCGGATGCCTCGTGTAGGCTTTCCATGCCCGGTATTTTTTTTCAGAGGCTTCGCGGCACGCAGGTCCAAACCAGGGCTGGTCGGAGGGCTTGGTAGTGTGAGAGGAGTGCAGCAGAAGCTCTTCTCACGTTGCCGCCTGAAGTTGACTTTGGTGATGACAGCCACATGATCTGAGGTGCCTGTAAAGTGCAAGGGTGAACACTGAACATCACTGGGTGGGGGAAGGGGAGATCGGTCACCACAGGGTCAAGAGATGGCCCGAAGACATGAGTGGGAAAGGTGACATGATTATGTAGGTCATGTACCACCAGTAGAGTGTTAAATGAGGTGTGCACTGTGTGTGGGTTCAAGTCACCTACAATGATATCTCCCTCACACTGGTTGGCCGTCAACCTTAGGTCCTGGTTTTCTGTGAGGTAGTCTGTTAGCGCTGCACCTCGAGAAGGAGGGCGATAACAGCCAAAACACAGAACATCTCTAGCCACACTGTCTATTATTTTCCAAAATAGCACTTCCAGGTCACTGGGCATGTTCGTGGGAGACCTGAACGTTAACAGACTCTTTGTAACAGAAGGCCACGCCACCTCCCCGTGTGGAGGGGTCTTTCCTTATCCAGGTCGAGTAACCCCGGACACGGGCGTAGCTTGGAAGTATGTTGTCGTCCAGGAAGGTCTTACACACGAACACAATGTCTGCCTTGTTCCTGGTTATGGCCCTGTGAGTGAGCTCCCCAATGTTAGTATGGAACCCTTTCACGTTGGCCGACACTATCGTCAGTTCACTGTTGACCGGCGTGTGGCGGCGCTAGGTAGTGGGGTGTCTGGCGTCATAGTGAACGGTGCAGATGGACAAAGATTCAGATCTTCAAGTCGCTGGTGATCCCTGTCTTACTCTACGGTTGCGAGACATGGACACTGAACACCGATCTGAAGAGGCGAATTGATGTCTTTGGTACTAGATGCCTTCGCAGTATCATGGGGTACCACTGGTATGACTTTGTGTCAAATCAGCGATTGCTCCATGAGACTGATTCGAGGCCGATTACCAGCATAGTCCGTTAACGCCAACTGCGACGATATGGGCATGTGACACGCTACCCGGAAGCCGATCCTGCATATCGGGTTGTCTCCGAAAGAGATAACCCAGCATAGAGGAGGCCAAGGGACGTCCACAAAACTCATGGCTGCGGCAAGTTGATGCCTCCTGCTGAGACTTACTTGGTATGGGAAGGGAGCCTGCATGGAGACTCACGAGGCATGACCGCCTGGATTGGCGCCATGGGGTTGGCGAGGCGACGCGCCCCACGGCGTATGCCTCCCATGATTGATTGATTTAGGAAGAATGCAATTTCTTATCTAATTAGATGAAGGGAGTAAAAAAAGATAGAAATATGACTCGAAAACAGGAATAACACGAGCTAAAGAAAATAAGGTAAGAGAAAAAAGGTTTAACTAACACCGGGGCACTCCAGACGTGTAGAGGCTTAATCTTTTCTCACGCTTATTTTTTACTCTCTCTTTCTCTTTTATCTCTTCACATTTGCTTTGTTTGGCACGTGGCAATGTTGAAGTGTGAGGGGAGCGAGGAGGAGTGTGGGGTTAGAGAAGGGTGCAGGTTGTTATAGGGGTGCAGTCACTGCAGTGTGCACCCTGTGCTGGTGGAGAAAACAAACTCTAATGTCCACTTGTAAATGTATTGCCAACAACAAAAACAAAGATAAGACCACGTGAGAGTGCATGTTAGGGTGTCTCACCCTGCCAACAACCAGATCATGGACTACTGAGCGGGCAATAAACAGAGTAGGCGCAGGACACAGAGATCGCGAGCACATGTAAAGATAAAATATATAAGCATACAAAGTAGGTGAATGAATATATATAAATGTAATATAGACTAATAATAACAATAATAATAAAAGTAAACATGTGATAATATGTGGGGGATAGATACCACCACAAGATAAATTCAGAATAAAGTCAGAATATAGACGACTCGAATAAAACAATTGCAAATCACGACCTGCTTATCCTCTCTCCGTCTCACTCTCTCCTTCTCTGCCTCTCGTTCTCCATGAAGTGATTTTCCAACCATACCTTGCTTGAAAAAAACAGCCCAGCACAGATTTCCCATTAGATTCATCAAGAAATTTTAATTAATGACATAAAACTTTAGTACTGTAAGGTCTCTCTCTCTCTCTCTCTCTCTCTCTCTCTCTCTCTCTCTCTCTCTCTCTCTCCATGTGTTCTTTTTTGTATGTTATGGCCTATAGCGCCTGTAGGCATACTTGAAGAGTATATGTGAGAAGCGTTGTTAAGCTTCCGCTCATTAGTGGCACAGGCAATTTTATTTATAGTGGTACCCTTATCACCACCCAAGCGCATCTTTGGTGTAACAACCTAGAACCTGGGTATCATGGTGACATGTATGTAACTTTAAACCACTCGACAAATGGCATAGCTCCTAAACGATATGTGGTGAGATTCGAACCTACACGTGGACATCTACCCGATCACACGCTCACCACCTTATCCACTACGCCACCTGTGTGTGTGAGAGAGAGAGAGAGAGAGAGAGAGAGAGAGAATTGTTTTTGTACACGAAATTAAGCAAAGTTGTACAAATAAACTGAAGAATCCTAACCGCAGTAATCAGATGAGTGTGTGCTGGTGGTGATGGTGGTGGTGGTAGGGACGGTGGAAGTGGTGATGGTGGTGACGGTGGTCCCATCCAGCCAGGCCTCACACAGTTTAGTGGCAGCGAAAAAATGGACTGTATTGTCATTTTGATATTTATATATAAGCTAAAATTTTACAATGTATTTCTAAACTAATTAGAATTTGCTATTCTGGCCAGTTTAAACCAGATTTATATATATATATATATATATATATATATATATATATATATATATATATATATATATATATATATATATATATATATATATATATATATATATATTTTTTTTTTTTTTTTTTTTTTTTATTACAAAAATGTTTTTTTTATCCCTTCATTACTGGGACGCACTTTTAGTATGAGTTTTGGGTTTGATTAGACGATTTTATTTACATTAGCAAGAGTTTATGGAGGACAGACAATTAATGGTGAGAGCGTCCACAATTTTAATATCACACATAAGTTTATGAAACTGTATAGAATTACCAACACAGTAAACAGAATAAATATAAAATTGCGTCATGGTACTGAAGAGTTTAAAGAATTGAAGCTGTAACTATTTAAATGGTGCTGTTAGAATTAATAAAAATATGTTTACTCGCGTTGAAATATGAATACTGTAACAACTTATGGCGTATTTCTCTTTACTTTAATAGCATGGAGAAGTAAGAATTGGCATCAATCATTTTATTGTTAATAGTTTGTCCTTCTACTTGACCAGCAAGCAGAGTAAGGAA
This sequence comes from Portunus trituberculatus, assembly GCF_017591435.1. Lineage (NCBI taxonomy): Eukaryota > Metazoa > Arthropoda > Malacostraca > Decapoda > Portunidae > Portunus > Portunus trituberculatus. The sequence continues at coordinate 5,612,106 of NC_059301.1, forward strand.
ATGACAGTGAGTTTGTCCTGCGATGCAATGCGTGTTGGTCTTGCAGTCAACGTGCATGACAGTTCATGCCTCTCCACAGTGACCAATTAAAAGTGATATACTGTTATTACCCTGGGAACCAAGTAACCTGAATTTTGAAAAGATGGAAATATTTCGGTTCAAGTTCGAGAATGTCACTGAACTTGCATGTTCGGTAAATTTGGCTCAGAGCAACTGACAGTCGAACTGGCATGATGGATTCATTCATTGTGTCAGAGACCGACATATTTACTTTACTCGCTCTCTGTTCCTCATAGATATAGTTTATTGTTTGTTATTAGGATTATATATATATATATATATATATATATATATATATATATATATATATATATATATATA
>NC_059301.1:5614986-5647486 GCF_017591435.1 Portunus trituberculatus
TGATTAAAAAATCAGTGTGTGTGCGTGTGTGTTTATGTGTGATGGAGCATTAACAAACGTATTCATTAGGAAAAAAAGACACGGCACACGAGGTTTTCATCACTGACAGTACACTCATTCTTTGGATGGAGATTAATAAACCTATTTGTCACTTGCTGCAATGTTTAAGGAGTCTTAAAAAATCGTGGAATCTTCCATGATTCAAAAGAAAGGTAAAATATCTCAGATCGATATGAAATGTGTGCATCATTATTCTTTTAAATAAACTACATTATATTTTTGCATAAGATAGAATACATCAGTAAAGCTAGACCAGAGAGAGAGAGAGAGAGAATATCATAACATCGGGAGTCTTCTTAGCATAGGCAAACGGTTAGTTGACTTAATGTGATGGATGTTGTTTTGTGGAAGCGACAATAAAGAAGCTTTATAGGGTGAAGTCTTACACCTGATACCGTAAACACCATTCATTGCTTCCCACGGCATACTATATCTGAACCAACGCGATCGTAGCTAATGACTGAACGTTGTAGGGGAGGCGTGGTCCTGTGAAAAGTCTAGATATAATTACGTTGTATGGTTGTGAAAATAATAAACACACACACACACACACACACACACACACACACACACACACACACACACACACACACACACACACACACACACACACACACACACACACAGTATATTAAATTAAGAATGGGATTTTTTTTTTTTTTTTTGTGTGTGTGTGTGTGTGTGTGTGTGTGTGTGTGTGTGTGTGGTACATAGTTATGGACTCTAAAAGCTGAGTTTTCCTCATACGAAAACATTTATTCTGTTTTCAGAAACAAAGTTTAATTTTGCTTACATGTATAGAGCGTTATCTAAAAGTTACTTTGCTACGGACAACACTTTTCTAATAATAAATTGCTCTCTCTCTCTCTCTCTCTCTCTCTCTCTCTCTCTCTCTCTCTCTCTCTCTCTCTCTCTCTCTCTCTCTCTCTCTCTCTCTCTCTCTCTCTCTCTCTCTCTCTCTCTCTCTTCATCTACGTAACAGGAAATAAAATTCATTAGGGGTCTCTGGTTTATCGTGGCAAATATAATCCTTTGATATGGACCGCTCCACTCCCTGCAAAACTAAAACCAACAAGAAAAAAGTAAATATAATACATAGATGAAGAAATTCATGAAGCTGGCTTACCTAAAAAATACTCAGTGCTTATCTAATTGACGGTTTATACGCACACATTTACCGAAAAAAAAATGCATCCCTCCATTTCAATTCACTATTTATATTATTTCAATTTTCGACGAATAACGAGATCTGTCAAAAAATGCTCTAGAATATTTCTTTATTTAATATTTGAACTCCAGCCCGGCGTGCACGTGCTACAGCTTCACTGCACTGGCTTGCGGGGTCAGTAAGTTGTGGTGTGACCCGGCCAGGGTCTCTAGGCTTTGTGTGATGCACTCGTAATCTGAAAACGTTTACCTTGTGGCATGAGACCTTATATCCATGAGTGTGTGTGTGTGTGTGTGTGTGTGTGTGTGTGTGTGTGTGTGTGTGTGTGTGTGTGTGTGTGTGTGTGTGTGTGTGTGTCAATATGTCTTCCTATATATTTATTGAATAACTTACACACACACACACACACACACACACACACACACATTGTTATTATTATCATCATCATTATTAATATTATATGTTTATTAACCACACCTACAAGTGATGTAAATAGAAATCTGGTTCATAAAAAGGATTCTTAAAAAAAAAAAATTCATCCATTGTAGTCTATAAAAAAAAATAACCACGAATAAAAGAAAACTCAAATCAAACCCCAAAACTTTAAGACATTAAAACAAAGAACCAGTGACGATTTAACAATAAAACCTACGGGGAACTTAAATCTTAAACAATATTATAGATAAAATCTAGTGAAACTAACTCAATATGCATATAAACATATAAAACTTAAAAGGAACGTTTAGAAGACTATAAAAGATTAGACGATATTAAATGACAATCTTGCGATAACGTACGATAAAGAAACATTTGAAAAGGACAGAAATTGAAAATAAAATGCTACTAGGTAAGGATCGAACGAAGACACTGATTATTCTAATATAAGTTATAAAAAATTTCCTTAAAAATCAACATGATTCAGAACTCTAAGTTTGGGCTATAAACACATCGAGACTTATAGATTATATAACTTCTCTCATTATCATCATATCTATCTGAGAATAGGTCTTGGATGTGAACAAAATTGTACATTTCTCTCAGATGTTGGATGAAGATACAGTGTTGTGTTACATGTCCTTTTGTTTGTATTTCACCACAGGGACAAAGTCTTTCTTCTAATGGCAATCTCCTTCTACTTGTTGTGTTCCACCTTCCCACCTCTGCTGCGAGTGAATGGGCCGACACACGGAACCTCGTGAACGTAGCGCAGTGGTGTTATTTACATGTTTCTTTCCCTTGTACAAGTATACTGAGTGAAGAGAGAGGTCTGGTTGGATTTCTTTATGTTATTCGTTTTGATGAAGCTGAATTTAAAATACCAACCTTTAACTCTCTGATTCCCTCTGCAATGTCATCGTGTACAACATGTAACAAGTTGTCTATATAAATTCGGGTCTGGTAATCATGATCCATGGCAATCTTTAAGGACAGTGCAAGTGGGTCATCCTGCATTCTGTGTCTTTCTCTCCACATCTTAGAAAAGAAGTGCCTCTGCCTGCTCCTAACTAATGCATGTAAGGGTGGATAACCAGTCTCCAGGTAGCAAACATGTTGTAAGTCTTACATCTAATAAACACTAAAGTGAACTATTGTACAGTTTTATAACCGGCCTTAGATCCGCATTCAGCCAGGACTCACAGCGGTATATAACAGCTGACATTAAACAAGCGTCAAACACTCGTTTTTTTTTTTTTATTTGAAAGTTAATATCATTGTTCTTTTTTTTTAAAAGGAAATAAATTTCATAACATGACCCATCTTAGAATCGGCATGAGTCCTGACTGACGCCGAGACCGATCCATCAGCTGTGAAAAGGGAGCCAAAGTATACATAGCCAGTGTACCGTTCAACCACCAACCCATCAATATGTATAGACTCGTTGCTCTCCGGAGTGCCGTGTATCACAAAGAATTTAGTCTTAGAATCGTTCACCTTCATACCTTACTCATTGCAAAATCGTGTCATGACTGAAAGCTTCCTATTCATTCTTTCTCGCGATGTTGACAACAGTACAATATCGTTCATGAGCACCAGGATGTGTAACCATTTTAAAAACCCTTCATCCTCAATGTTTTCTTTCACTAATTTAATCAAATCATTGACATAAATCACAAAAAGTAGGCAGGGTGTAGGAGAGCTTTGGGGAACACCAAGCGTGATAGCAAACACTGCAGTACCGATGATACTTTCGGTCACACTGTTCATAGGTCAATAACACCCAACATCACCATGCCGCAACCCAAACGTTTAAAAATCCGTATGAAAACGTATCTTGGTACCAAATCGTACGCTTGGCTAAAAATCAATAAAAGTAACAGATATTTTTTTCTTTACTCTATGACTAAATCAATGTTACAACGTGCTCTAGACAACCACGTCCTCTTTGTGCCCCCGCTTGCTCCCGATACGGCGTGAACCAGCGTTCTAACCTCGAACACAATACCATATCAAATAATTTGGAAATGCTATTTATTGCACTAATGTCTCGATCTAAAGTTCCTTGCGTCTTTGCCATCACCTTTCTTATGTATGGTGAAAACTTTAGCCACTTGTCCTGGAAATAGGATATAGTGCTGAAGTAAAGACTATATTAAACAGCGATACGATAAGCATTAGCCAGTGTAAAGGTAACAAACAGCCTTAAGACTCCAGGTGCGATACCATCCGGACTGCAAGCTGTGTCCGCTTTGATTTTATGAACCTGAGCACTGACCTCACCAAGGGTGATCGGATCATCTAAAACGGGAATCGAAACCGACTGCATTCGTCAGTTAGATTATCTCTGGCAACGCCCAATAATTCTACATAGAAATTCCTAAATTCATCAGTAGGCTTCACACCTGTATGGATATCTTCCTGCAAACAGCCTTTTCAATTAATGGCCTGCCACACCCAGCTATTGCTCCTGTCCTGGAGCAACCTGTCCCAGCGAGCAAGGCTGCTGTTACTATGAGCACCGACTCGACCCTCTTCTCTCACTTCACGGCTGCTTCTCGCACACTCATACGTACAAGACATTAGAAATATTTTGGACAAAGTTGTTTACATCATTTACATTTTCATAATTAGATACATTAAGATTATTAACATTTAAAAGGAATGTATCATTAATAATTCAACAGAAGTTAATGGCTCTGCGAACCAGAGGATCACGTTGCTCATTACTGATCAGTGACGCATGACCGCCAAGGTATTGTGATTGCAATGTCGCACGCACTTCTTAGTTATATACTTAAAAGGTTAACTCCATACACGAATTACTTTCTAAATTTAATTACTAAAATTAAATAAAACAACACGATACACAACTCCGAATGCACGTACGAGATGTTCTAATATCAATTACGCATGAAGCGTTCAGCAATGTACCTGGACTTCCTTCAGCAAGGCTCTCTGATTTCTTCTCTCTTCCTAGTGCCCAGCTGTTGCTTATATTTCAGTTTTCTTCACAACTATTCTGCCCCGAACCGTTATTACCTTTAGAGTTCATTTTCGTATCTTTCTCCCATATAGATCCTTCTTAATCTCCTCCTTGATTCACTGTCACCTGATGTTTCCACGTCTTACTTATCGTCAGCTGACCTGTTTGCTCGTCGCCGGTCACGTTGCCCTTCTGACAGTGTTTGCTGGACCCAGATGTGGGGAGAAGTTTCTCGAATCTTCTCTCCTGTTTCGTCACTTCTCAGAACTTGCTTGTAGATTTCTAATTTGCCTTTACATCCTTAGCTTGTTTAATTTCGACTGTTTCATTTTGACATTATTTATGTATCTGTCATTATTATTTGTCTCTTGCCGTCTTCTACTGCGTCCGTGGAAACTTTCCGGGTTTGGTATCTGCTATTCGTATTATCTACCCTTCGTATTTGTCTTTTGCCGGCTTCTACTTCTGCCTCTGCCTGCGTGGGAGCTTTCCGAGCTTGGTATCTGTTATTCGTATTATTTGTCCTTCGTATTTGTCTTCTGCCGGCTTCTACTTCTGCCTCCGTGGAAAGTTCCCGGCCTGGATGCTGTTGTCATACTCGTGGTTCACCGGCATGTGATCTGTATTGTTATCATACTATTTGCTTTAAGTATCTACCGTTTGCTCGTCCCACGGGATCTTCTGCTTCTCTGTCTATTCTTCCCTTCCTTCTATCTTCTGCCTCTCTTACTACCATTTGTTCTGTTTTTGTTTTTGTGCCTTTTTTTCTACTTTCTCCTGCTCCTGCGTCGTCTCAGGTCACAACAAAGGTGACAAGCTCTCTTATACAAACATTCTAAACTAATAGATGGAACTTTAATATCAATGCTGATTGGAGCATGATTCGATGGTAAGCTTTCCAAATTATGTACACGAAAGGACTTTACGTTACTCATAGCTGCACATGACACTAAACCCACACATCGAATTCCGAAACCCAACTTTCACCTTTCCGATACGTATTTTCACTTTTGAAATAGTTAGTTGGTATTCTTAGATTATTTATAACCAGTAGCTTGTTGTCTATACATATTGTGGATAACACGTACGCATTATCGTTAGGGTTGTAAACACACACAAACACACACACACACACACACACACACACACACACACACACACACACACACACACACACACACACACACACACGGAGATCGATCTATGAGCTCTGAGCTCGCTCCATAATGGGGAAGCCTGGCAGGCGATCGTGGTGAATTACGTACCATAATGTAGTGGTTAGCACACAGGGCTCACAACCAAAAATGGCCAGTATTCGAGTGTCAAGCGCGGTGAGGCAAAATGGGCGAGCCCTTATAGTACCATATACCCCGTTCACCTTGCTGCTAGTAGGTACGAGATGCAACTTGAGGTGGTGTAGCCTCCCTGTTCCGATGCGTGGCGTATGTGATCTCAGTCCTACTCGAGCTCTGAGTTCTCCCGTATAGGAACGATTGACTGGGTGACCAGTAGACGATAGTAGGTGAATTACATATAATATTTTATCATAGTTTATAATAAGGCACCATTTTCTTTCACTAACTGACAATGATTATACCCCATTTTCTTTGACTCCCTTCCCTGGGTGTTCTAAATCAGAGCTGGGAACGAGCAATATATATATATATATATATATATATATATATATATATATATATATATATATATATATATATATATATATATATATATATATATATTTTTTTTTTTTTTTTTTTTTTTTTTTTTTTTCCACATGAACTTGACAAGAACTTCCGAGTCTTTACATTTGTTAACAAGGAATGCACTATGATTATTGTATTTAGTGATCCAAGTTGTAAAAAATCAATTCAGATAAGTAATATTTCATATTCTTTAGTCATATAATTGATAAATTAATGTTAATAGTGTAGAAAATACCTCTTGCTCTATAATATAATGCCGATGAGTTAAAAAGTGATTCGGTGTCCTATTTAGTTAAGAGTTGAGATGCGCCGGTAAAGAGCAGCGGCGGCAGAGGATCACGGACGGGAAAGACGGAGACGAAAGATGGAGTTGATTCCAAGTCACTCTTGGTGTGTCTTCTGAAACGTCTTGTCTTCTCACCACTACTATTTTCTAATGCTACATAGATGATTAGCCAGTTCCCAAAAAGTGTCTCATGTTAACAATGTAGAAATCTTGTTAATCGGTTATTAGAAGCGTGAAAATCCGGCGCAGAAATGTTTCAGAATATGGTCCTTTCGCGTCCCCTTCACCGAGCCTCGACTCTCCTTATTCCTCCTCGTGACTTGTAGTCTTTATGAGGTGGCTTGCTGTCTGTGGTAATTAATATGATGGAATTTCTAGCTAAACTCACACTCAGCGGATTTTAAGATTCTATCGTGACTCCTTGGATCCTACAGGACAAGAGCAACGCATTCTGAAACACTTTTGCGCTTCACAACGATTGTTTTTCAAAGACTTTAATTGAGGTTTTACTTATTTCTAAGAGTGTTATTGTTCTAGTGATAAATTATCAAGATTTCCTCTTTGTTAACAGGAAAAACGCTCTTGAGAACCCGATATGTCATCTCTGTGGCCTTTGAGAGAAAATTTACATAAAGACCAAAGTGTTTCAGGATACCAGCCAGAGTTCCGTATCGAAGCATCCACGGGCTCTTGCTCCTCCGCGTCCACTTTGCATTTACATCCAGTAGCGAAGAAAAATTAATATGATTAATGACGCAAACTGCCATTTTTCAGAGTGCACCAGCAAAAAGAATGCGAAGATGAAAATGGTGGCATGTGTATTCGGTAGAAGAAAAAATTGGAAACAAGAACAAAGGGGAAACCTGAAGAATTTACATGAAAATCGGAGAAAAACCAGACGATATGCAAACATTAAGAAACATTGGCTCCAGGAAAGCGAGGACGAGGGAAAGAGGAGAAGGAAAAGCGATTCTTCAGCACTATTTATGAAGTTTTAATCTTTTCATGTGACTTTTTCTGTTATTTTTTTTTCATGTTCAAAAGGAAGTCAGTAGAAACCATAACAACAATAATGTGTTATGATAGTCGTGAAATGTTCCGTGCATTAGTCCGCGTTGCCTTCCGCTCATCCACTGCCCAATATATCCTCACTTATCCATAAAAACAATCAAATTTCCCATCACATTTCAATCTATTTATCTATATATTCCATCTATTCCTATTCGTTTTTTTTTTATTCTTCATTATCATTCTTTTTTCTTTTCTTTTTTTTTTTTCTTTTTTTAGAGAAAGGTCGATCACTTTCTGTTCACGTCATCAGCAGCTCGTTCATCCAAGCTGCCATGCACCAAGCGAGATGATCCATTCGACAAGGGACCCAGGAGGAGGATATAGATGAACTCATAATTCATAACTTATCAGCAGAGGCGGGGAGGTGAGGGTGGTGGCTGACTGGTGAGGAAAGAGAGGGAGGCTGATTGGAATAGGAAGGAAAGGGAGGTGAATATGCTAGTGGTGGTGGTGAAGGAAGGTGAGAAAGGTAAAGGTATAGATAAGATATGGAGGAGAGAAAGATGGAGGTGGTGGTGAGAGAGGGAAGAGGAAAGATGGAAGAGGTATTAGGGGGAGTTAGTAGAAAAAGGTAGAGGCAGTGGTGATGTGGGAGGAAGGAAAAAACGTGGAAAATAAAAAGGCTAGGATAGAATGATAATAATACCCAGGGAGGAAGAGAGGCAATAGATGAAGATGATTGGAGGACTAAGTGGTTTACTCTTACTTTCAAAGGAAGACAGAAAATTGCATCTGATTTTAATCCTTAGAATTTGTCGTCAGAATCCCTTTGATGTGAATGGAATCAACATAAACCATGTCTGTTTTGTTGCTGCTTCCGTTTTGCCCTTCTAGTTGGAGGCTCGAGGAAATCAAGTTAGAAAAATATGGACCAAAAATTGATTCACAAATTGAAAAATAAATGAGTGGAGCAGGTTTGATAAGGCAACGAGACAGAGAGAGAGAGAGAGAGAGAGATTCTAATTTGTTACCTCCAGTAAGTGATTCGCCAGAACTTTCTATCATATTGAAGTACATTAGCATTTCATCTGCAAGTTATGTAAGTTAGGTTTAGATTAAATTTCTTCATTTAATTTAATTTCTTTGGTGCTCTCATCCTAGTGTAGATTACGAGTGGAAAGTTCATCTTATTTTTGCCCAGAAATAGATGGCCACAGTATGGAAATTATTAGATTATGGTTATTTCCATAATTCCCAAAACCTTATATATGAATACCGGCACTGAACCTTTAAGAATCACTAAAGCTACTTTATATCTTCTCATATTGCCACGGAGCATCACGATTCCTTTCATCGTTTTACCTGATCAGTGACCACAGCTGGATTCCTTTCCACACGCCCAGAATAGTCGTGTGCGTGGGAGGATTCCCTGCTTGACTTGTGATTACCAGCTGTGCCCTCCCGGAGAGAGCTTGGTACTCACTAGGCCCAATCCATAGATACATCTGAGGCCTCGCGCGCGCATGCACACAAACACACACACACACACACACACACACACACACACACACACACACACACACACAGGAGGGGAGAGACTAAAGGATATGGATCTACCAATCCTGGAACAGAGAAGAGAGAGAGGGGATCTGATACAAGTTTATAGATTGATCAACGGAATGGATAAAGTGGATAATGAGAAACTGATCCTGAGAGAAGGATATGACATTCGAAGCACAAGATCGCATAGTAAAAAACTGAAGAAGGGAAGATGTCTGAGAGATGTTAAAAAATATAGCCTCCCGCAAAGATGTGTTGAGACTTGGAACAGTTTGAGTGAAGAAGTGGTGTCAGCAACGAGTGTGCATAGTTTTAAAGAAAAATTGGATAAGTGTAGATATGGGGACGGGGCCATACGAGCGTAAAGCCCAGGACCTGTAAAACTACAACTAGGTAAATACAACTAAGTAATTACACACACACCGCGTAGTGTAGTGGTTAGCACGCTCGGCTCACAACCGAGAGAGTTCGGGTTCGAATCCCTGAAAGCGGCGAGGCAAATGGGTAAGCCTCTTTAATGTGTGGCCCCTGTTCACCTAGCAGTACATAGGTACGTGATGTAACTCGAGGGGTTGTGGCTTCGCTTTCCCGGTGTGTGGAGTGTGTTGTGGTCTCAGTCCTACCCGAAGATCGGTCTATGAGCTCTGAGCTCGCTCCGTAATGGGAAAGGCTGGCTGGGTGACCAGCAGACGACCGTGGTGAATTACACACACACACACACACACACATTGAGACTGAGACTTAATGTTTAGTACTAAACTCGACGAAACTTTCCAGATAACTATCCCCCTCTTCTTCAATGATACTCAACTGTCATCATCTTCTACGGTGAACTTCCTTGGTCTGCCCTTTAAGAATGATCATAACCGGAAATTTCACATATCCCCTTCAGCTATAAATTTTTTTTTTTTAGTGAAGGTAGGCGTTATGGCTCCTTTCCTCATGTTTTTCTCACCCCTTCACCCTAGCTGGTAACTCTGTACAGGGGCTTTATCCGTCCATGTATGCCGTATGGGGTTACTTCATATGTATAGTGGAGTTCCACTGCATACCTCCCTTCCCCCAGTTACCTTGCTGATCACAACTTTCTTCTTTTCTTCATCCCTATTTTCTTCACCTCTAATGCAATCATTCATTTTTGGGATAAATTCTGGAACACTCTGTCTTCTAGATTTCTTCCTTCCTATGACTCAACTTTTTCATGAGGGAAATTTCAAGGCACGTATCATCAGTATTTCGATAAACCTTTTGATTTCTTAGTAGGGTCTGACACTCAGTAGACTTTTTTTCGAAGGTTTTTATTGCCTTTGGTCAGTGCCCTACTAACACACACTCACACACACACACACACACACACACACACACACACACACACACACGCCCGGTAGTTCAGTGGTTAGAGCGCTGGCTTCACAAGCCAGAGGACCGGGGTTCGATTCCCCGGCCGGGTGGAGATATGTGGGTGTGTCTCCTTTCACGTGTAGCCCCTGTTCACCTAGCAGTGAGTAGGTACGGGATGTAAATCGAGGAGTTGTGACCTTGTTGTCCTGGTGTGTGGTGTGTGCCTGGTCTCAGGCCTATCCGAAGATCGGAAATAATGAGCTCTGAGCTCGCTCCGTAGGGTAACGTCTGGCTGTCTCGTCAGAGACTGATCAAACATTGAAACACACTGCGTAGTGTAGTGGTTAGCACGCTCGACTCAATCGAGAGGGCCGGGTTCTAATCCCGGTAAGCGGCGAGGCAAATGGGCAAGTCTCTTAATGTGTGGTCCCTGTTCACCTATATAGCAGTAAATAGGTACGGGATGTAACTCGAGGGGTCTCGCCTTTCCCGGTGTGTGGAGTGTGTTATGTGGTCTCAGTCCTACCCGTAGATCGGTCTATGAGCTCTGAGCTCGCTCCGTAATGGGAAAGGCTGGCTGGGTGACCAGCAGACGACCGAGGTGAATCACTCATACACACACACACACACACACACACACACACATATAGTTTGTATGAATCTATCTAAAACATGTGGTGGTTGTACAGAATTCGTCATAAACTCACTACTGAAGCAATGTTAACTCTGTACTACACATTATGCTACTCAGAAATCATGTATTGCGTATCTGCTCAACTTGGCCATCATTTCTGGATAGCATCTTTAAATCTCAAAAAGTTATTTTAAGAGTATTAACATTCAAGAAAAAATATGATTCAACTAAACATTCATTTTCATCTCTAGGATTGTTACAAGTTCCATATATACATACATAAATACTTTATTTTGATTACAGTTTTGAATTGTATAAAAAGTAATGATAATATTTTTGCAGTACAAGATCATGCTCATAACACCAAAAAGGAACCAAATGAGCCTAATATGTTCACCATTTAGAACAACTCTGTTTCGCAATTTTCTTCTGTGTTTTGGCTCGGACGTCTGGAACTCGATACCTAATAGAATAAAGCATCACCTAAACGGATGTACTCTGAGTAACTTCAAGTAAAAAAGAAAATTATAATTATATACATTTTTACCGCTTAACCGGCACATGAAATGGAAGCTCAGACTTTATAGTACGAGTATGTTGTATTATGGTGTATGGGTATAGAATGTGTGTAAGAATGAGAGCTGGAATTTATATGTGTATGTGTTTACATGCGTATATGTATTTGTGTATATGTGTGTGCTTATATATGTATGTAGGTATGTATTTCCATATATATGCATTTAAGTTAGAGTTTTGTGTATAATATATTACCTAGTTTTAAGTATATCCTAAGTATGTAAATAGAGGTATAATGTATTTTTATTTGCATTAAGTTCCACATGGATGAAGTATATATATGTTCTTTTTAATCATTAGGTCAGCTGAAGAGTTTCCTCTGCAGACCTTCCATAGGATATGTAATAATGTATGCATATACATTGTGGGTTTTTCATTGCAATAAACTATTTGAACATGAATTTGAACTTGAACACACACACACACACACACACACACACACACACACACACACACACACACACACACACACATACATGCTCATTCACTCCACATTTGCCAGGCAAGGACAGTAACGGCTCGCTCATCAGTGATAATGTTTATCTTGTAAATAGGAGTTTACATCAGTTGTTACGATGACCTCATATTTTTCTTCTATTTTTGAGTCTCATTATGAGATTCAGAATATAGTAAAAACGCATTATTTGTTAGTAATTTGAAAATTTGTCAGTTATATTGTCATTTATTTTCCATAATGATTATATCTAAGAAATCTAATGTAGTTACCCTTCAGATAATTCGTTTTTGGTGACAGCCGTGGTACCATTTTCTGTTATCCGCGTTTGGCCCAACAGATGGCACTGTTCCGGTAGTTATATAGCTTTTAGAGGTGCTTGAAACTGTCTAGCGACTCGGTGCCCCTGCTCACCGTGCGCCAGTCATCAGTGTTCATGTGCTGACTGAAGCTTCGAAGACTGGAAACGTTCAAGTTAGTGGTACCGAGAGTCCGGCCTTGTTGCGTGTGGCTGAGTGGCATTCCGGGCTCAGCATCAAACCAGGGACGTCCTCTAAGCACTGTGCTGAGGAGGTGAGACCATCATTTAATTGTCTTTCTTTTCCTTCCTCTTTGTAAGGTAACATTGAACACAAATACTGAAATGGTTCACTCTAGAGTCTAGACTTTACCTATAGTGCTTTAATGGGGAGGGTACAGTATATCACTTGCTGCTCTCAGTGTTGGTGTACTAACAAATCACTTGTCTGTCACTTCTGAATTATGAAGAGCCTCCTGTTATTTTGTTATCGTGGTTGGTAAGAGGTTTTACCGTCATTTATCCGGAGGGAGTGTTATGACAAATAGCGCCACCGTGTCTGCGACGCATGCACTGAAAGATAGACGAGCAGTTTCTTAATTATCCAAATTCCTTCCTTATCTCATTTTTTTTACCAATACACCACCACCACCACCACCACCATCACAACAGCATTACACCACCACAGCCACCATCATTGTCACCATCGCAACTATTCTGGAACAACTGGAACAATTATCATATTTAAATGTTATCATTGATTTTTCTTCTGATTCAGGTTTTCAGTAAGAACACACACAGGTAGATAGAGGTAATTGTGAGAATATTCATCTCTCCACAAGGGACAATAATAGATAGATAGAGGTAATTGTCTTTCCTCAAGTTAGTTAGCCTAAATTACCGGAATCCCAAGTTTCCTTAAATATGCACCACCTACGTATCATACCCGTATCGGAAACATATCTGCAGACTCTGAAGCTCATTTGCAACTCTCTGAAGCGAAGCATGGAGAGAAAGTTATAATTAAGAATTACGCTTCTTTCACTTCTCTAAAGTTGAAGTGCGAGGTGTCTTCAGCTTGGACTCTCAAGCTGTGCACCATTCATGACCATCGCAAACTTCGCCGCTGAATTTCTAAAGTGTTTTTGAAAAGTGTGTGTCTTTCAAGGAAAGGCTCAGGCTTTCTACTACACAAAGGATCATTAAATAAGGCAAGCATCAGTTTTCTTAGCTAGGGTTGAATTTCAACAAGTAACTGCTTTATGTAAAGATCGAACTCGCACCATCACGACCACTTTACCGCTATCCAACCCCCTGTGGCTTTCAGTAGGCGGTTGACGGGCTTCATTATAAGATATAGTGAGATGTTCTCAACATTAATTGTTCACTCTCTACAGAAGACAGAATGCATTCGTTAATATACTAAGCAAGGAACAAAGAAATGACGGGAGGGAAGGAGGGGACTGGAGGCCGCCGTCGTCCCAATCATTGTTCTCCTCGATCAGCAGGTCTGCTAGTTTGGCCGTATGTAGATCCCTTTCATATCTTAATCCATCCTGATCTAATGATGAAATGGCTACTAACAGAATCAGCAATGGAAGGTAGATGGGGCTTTGAACGTAGAGTTGAAGCTGATAGTAAATTTAATTTTGGTGCACTACTATATACGCAACCGAGTATGAGAACCCCCTCGTGTGAAGGGAACGACGATAATATTCATTCTCGAGGAGGAGGAACAACTACGATTTTCCTCAGATTTGATTAACTAAATTAATGGTATCGTTAACCATCCTAGGGCTAAACACACACAAATACACAAACACACAAGCCAGAGGACTGGGGTTCGATTCCCCGGCCGGGTGGAGATATTTGGGTGTGTTTCCTTTCACGTGTAGCCCCTGTTCACCTAGCAGTGAGTAGGTACGGGATGTAAATCGAGGAGTTGTGACCTTGTTGTCCCGGTGTGTGGTGTGTGCCTGGTCTCAGGCCTATCCGAAGATCGGAAATAATGAGCTCTGAGCTCGTTCCGTAGGGTAACGTCTGGCTGTCTCGTCAGAGACTGCAGCAGATCAAACAGTGAATTACACACACACACACACACACACACACACACACACACACACGGCCCGGTAGCTCAGTGGTTAGAGCGCTGGCTTCACAAGCCAGATGACCAGGGTTCGATTCCCCGGCCGGGTAGAGATATTTGGGTGTGTCTCCTTTCACGTGTAGCCCCTGTTCACCTAGCAGTGAGTAGGTACGGAATGTAAATCGAGGAGTTGCGACCTTGTTGTCCCGGTGTGTGGTGTGTGCCTGGTCTCAGACCTATCCCAAGATCGGAAATAATGAGCTCTGATCTCGTTCCGTAGGGTAACGTCTGGCTGTCTCGTCAGAGACTGCAGCAGATCAAACAAGATCAAACAGTGAATTACACACACACACACACACACACACACACACACACACACGTCTTCCCTTGGCCTTTCATTGGTTAACACCACACTAGACTATCACAGACTGGAACACTTGTCGATGAACAATATTGACCTGGACTCCAGAGCTGGACGTCACTATTCGGGGACAGCAGAAAGTAAACAAGAATTGGCGAGGGGAGCAGAGATCACGGACGGACGGGGAGCACAACTAGGCCAAGAGGAAAGGAAGTTTTAAAGTGACCCACTATAGCTCCGCGTAGCTTCACTTTCAGTACACATACACGAGTTGTTGCAGCCAGAAAGATCGGAATCTATTTCTTTATTAGATGGTTAGTTAAAGTAGCAGAAGCTGAAGGAAGTCCACAGTGGTTTGGTCGTATCCTATTCAGTAAAGGCCAGAAGAACGGGAAGTTTAATTTTTTTTTTGTTTTGAAGGATGTATGTTTCTTCTGTCTTTTGTTATATATATTAAATTTGCGACAACGATGTTACGAGTTGGTCTTTCACAGCAGTTTTGTACTTTTGAATCTTAGTAATTATGGTATCTTTTTGTGAGATAAAAAAAAAAAAACTAATGCCTTTAGAGTCTATAAGCTTATCCACTCCAGCGTCGGCAGAGTTTATCAATGTTAACGTGCTCAGTGTTTCGGAGTAAGTAGATGAGCGGTATGGGATTGGTTTATTATGGACGCTGGCGTGGATCTATGCCTCGGAACATTTACAGATGGAATAGTCTGTGCATATTAATGTTAAGGTGTAAGACGTCCATAAACCACCTTCTTGGAAACTAAAACTGCAAAACTCTAGAAACTCCTAAACTCAGTAGGGATTAAAGCATTCTTAATCTGAGAGACGAGATTAACAAAGATATGATGCAGTCCTTTTAACAGGGACGATGATAGAAGGAAGAACATATAACCCGAACGTTCACAGTTATTCATGATGCATACGTTAATAGCTGTCAAGAGGAACTTCAATGAGGCTGAATGGTAGAGGCGGGACGGTACAAAGATAGGCAGTGATGAGATGAATGTCATGCAATTCTAGTTAGTTTAATTTGATCGTTAGGTGTTGAGAGAGAGAGAGAGAGAGAGAGAGAGAGAGAGAGAGAGAGAGAGAGAGAGAGAGAGAGAGAGAGAGAGAGAGAGAGAGAGAGAGAGAGAGAGAGAGAGAGAGAGAGAGAGAGAGAGAGAGAGAGAGAGAGAGAGAGAGAGAGAGAGAGAGAGAGAGAGAGAGAGAGAGAGAGAGAGAGAGAGAGAGAGAGAGAGAGAGAGAGAGAGAGAGAGAGAGAGAGAGAGAGAGAGAGAGAGAGAGAGAGAGAGAGAGAGAGAGAGAGAGAGAGAGAGAGAGAGAGAGAGAGAGAGAGAGAGAGAGAGAGAGAGAGAGAGAGAGAGAGAGAGAGAGAGAGAGAGAGAGAGAGAGAGAGAGAGAGAGAGAGAGAGAGAGAGAGAGAGAGAGAGAGAGAGAGAGAGAGAGAGAGAGAGAGAGAGAGAGAGAGAGAGAGAGAGAGAGAGAGAGAGAGAGAGAGAGAGAGAGAGAGAGAGAGAGAGAGAGAGAGAGAGAGAGAGAGAGAGAGGAGAGAGAGAGAGAGAGAGAGAGAGAGAGAGAGAGAGAGAGAGAGAGAGAGAGAGAGAGAGAGAGAGAGAGAGAGAGAGAGAGAGAGAGAGAGAGAGAGAGAGAGAGAGAGAGAGAGAGAGAGAGAGAGAGAGAGAGAGAGAGAGAGAGAGAGAGAGAGAGAGAGAGAGAGAGAGAGAGAGAGAGAGAGAGAGAGAGAGAGAGAGAGAGAGAGAGAGAGAGAGAGAGAGAGAGAGAGAGAGAGAGAGAGAGAGAGAGAGAGAGAGAGAGAGAGAGAGAGAGAGAGAGAGAGAGAGAGAGAGAGAGAGAGAGAGAGAGAGAGAGAGAGAGAGAGAGAGAGAGAGAGAGAGAGAGAGAGAGAGAGAGAGAGAGAGAGAGAGAGAGAGAGAGAGAGAGAGAGAGAGAGAGAGAGAGAGAGAGAGAGAGAGAGAGAGAGAGAGAGAGAGAGAGAGAGAGAGAGAGAGAGAGAGAGAGAGAGAGAGAGAGAGAGAGAGAGAGAGAGAGAGAGAGAGAGAGAGAGAGAGAGAGAGAGAGAGAGAGAGAGAGAGAGAGGAGAGAGAGAGAGAGAGAGAGAGAGAGAGAGAGAGAGAGAGAGAGAGAGAGAGAGAGAGAGAGAGAGAGAGAGAGAGAGAGAGAGAGAGAGAGAGAGAGAGAGAGAGAGAGAGAGAGAGAGAGAGAGAGAGAGAGAGAGAGAGAGAGAGAGAGAGAGAGAGAGAGAGAGAGAGAGAGAGAGAGAGAGAGAGAGAGAGAGAGAGAGAGAGAGAGAGAGAGAGAGAGAGAGAGAGAGAGAGAGAGAGAGAGAGAGAGAGAGAGAGAGAGAGAGAGAGAGAGAGAGAGAGAGAGAGAGAGAGAGAGAGAGAGAGAGAGAGAGAGAGAGAGAGAGAGAGAGAGAGGAGAGAGAGAGAGAGAGAGAGAGAGAGAGAGAGAGAGAGAGAGAGAGAGAGAGAGAGAGAGAGAGAGAGAGAGAGAGAGAGAGAGCGAGAGAGAGAGAGAGAGAGAGAGAGAGAGAGAGAGAGAGAGAGAGAGAGAGAGAGAGAGAGAGAGAGAGAGAGAGAGAGAGAGAGAGAGAGAGAGAGAGAGAGAGAGAGAGAGAGAGAGAGAGAGAGAGAGAGAGAGAGAGAGAGAGAGAGAGAGAGAGAGAGAGAGAGAGAGAGAGAGAGAGAGAGAGAGAGAGAGAGAGAGAGAGAGAGAGAGAGATTCAGATTCGAATTCAGATTCATAACTTATTCACTAGATGAAATAATCATACATGTGAGAGAGACTGATGATTGCCCCATAGGCCAGTCTCGTCATTTTTTTTAAGGTTACATTTTAAAGTTTACAGTGTGTGTGTTGATGTATATATACACTGACGACGTTGGTATCGAAAAAAAAAATTCTGATGTGGTAGATCAATGAAATGTTGATTTGACACTTTACATAATATACATTGAAATAAATGAGGTACTGTCCATTCAGGCGATATCACCGAATTTTGGGTATGCAGGACGGGAGGTTGAGCCTTGCAGGTGGGAGTGAAGTAGACCGTTGGGAGTGGCAGCATCCAAGGTGCAAGTGGAGGAAAAATGTCAGCCACAGGAACACTGATGTCCAAACGTTGCAGCTGAGAGCAGACAGTTTTGATGAGTGTTTGGTCACCGGGCTGCAGCCGAGGCAAGCGGGGATGAGGTTAAAGAAAGGTCCTGATGACTTACGAATAGTGACAGGAGAGATGGGGAAGTGGAGGCACTTAACGGTGAAATAGGTGACATTTGCTTAGAGCCAGTTTTTACCTCTCTCCTGACCCCCAACATCTTTCTCCTCTGCATCTGATATGTTTATCTTTTTCACTACATCCATTTTGTGGTTCTCTTACAACCGTTCCTCGAACAACCAGACCCTTCACATCCAGATGTGTTCCCTGATGGAATCGCGATGGCACCAGAGCTTTGCATATTAAACGTGCCGCCCGGTGCAGTTTCAGACGCAAGCATAACACACACCTGGACTTATCCCGGCCCTCATATCTTTCAGAAGAGCATCTGCTTTATTCAAACAAATCATACGAAATTCTCCAAAGGAAAACTGAAAAATAACGTATCCTGCATAATCTCATTCACACCAGCATCAGGCTGTCTGGAAACGAATTCATAAACTCTCTGGAAAACATCCCCCTCCTATAGTTACAGTACTAAAGATAGATAACAATTATATTGCAGACCCATTTCAGATAGCAAACTAAATAAGCCAAATTTTTTGCCGAGTTAGTAATGGCTCACACCTCTCATCTCGCTCTACAAGTATCAAAACAACTGCTGAAAGTAATTCTATCACTTCTGCACTTGTTCTGGCAAATCTTATAATACCCCCTTCTCTGCCAAAGAACTGCTTTCAGCTCTCAAATCTTGCCACAACACCTCTGAAAGCCATGACAAGATCCACTACTAGGTGCTTCACCACTTACCATCTATCTTCTTGTCTTTCTTACTTGCACTTTCCAACACAATTTGGACAACGTAAATGTCCCCAATCATGGCGTGAAGTTTTATTCACCCATTCCGTAAACATAACAAGCCAGGCAATCTTCCCCAAGATTACCGACTCATCGCTCTAACCAGTTGTCTTTGTAAATTATTTGAAAGAATGATCAACTCTTGACATATGTGATAATTAGAATCAAAAGATCTTTCATCTTCCTAATTTGGATACCGACACGCTAAGAGCACTGCTGATCCTCTTGCATATATTGAACACTATATTGTAAATGCTTTCGCTTCTAAACAGTCTGTTTTAACATGCCACCAACTTTCCTCTCGTGGTATTACCGGCAACATGGGTGTCTTCATCCAATCCTTTCCACTCAATCGCACTTTACGAGTCCGCATAAACTCATCACTATCATCCCAATTTACTCAATTTGAAGGCGTCCACCAAGGATATGTTCTCAATACCACACTGTTCCTTCTTGCAATAAATAATATCATCTATACTGCCGGGTCATCCTTCAGTCACTGATCTTCACTTCCTCATCCAATCTGCAGTTCTGACAGCCTCCTCTTGTTTGCCAGACATGGATTTCATTTCTCTACCACTAAAACATTTCCAATACTATTCTCCCGCTCACATATAATACTTCCACCTCAGCTTATGCTTTATAACTCGCTTCTACTATACCGTACTTCTGGCAAATTCTTTGGACTAATATTACACTCCGGTCTTAGCTAGAAAGAAAACATTCTATCATTTAAGAAAACTGCTCTTCACCGCCTTCGTCTCGTGCAAATCCTATCCCATACATTATGGAGCGCTGATCGCAAAACATTCCTACCCTTACACATTACCCTTGTCCTCTCCATCCTTGATTACGGTTGCCATGTTTATTCCTCAGCCTCATCTCTTCTTCTCAGCTCACTAGACATTATACATCACTCAGGCTACGTTTGGCCCCCGGAACATTACGTTCCTCTTCAGTTGAGGGTTTATATGCAGAATCATGTCTTCCATTCATTTCACGTCGCCATACACTCCTTTCGCTTCGTAGTTATACCAAACGATACAGTTTTCCACAAACAAATTGCATGCCCCTCAATCTCTTTTTACCAGATTTACCAGTCATCCTCATCTTCCTCGCCTCCTTGCTGTTCGCATCACAATTTTTATCTCCCACTCACCTCTTCTAAAATCAACGCCCTTCCTTTCTATACTCCTTCTATCACACCGTGGCTGATCCCTATCGCAATGTGCCAGTTTCCATCTCATACTGCATCTAAAGCCAACACTTCCTCTGCCCTGCTACGATCAAGCTTCTTTGAACACACTTCGACACATGACTCTTGCACACCCATCTACACAGACGGACGGATCCAAATTCCACCAAGTCTCTGGTTGTGCCATCCTCTTTCCCTCCCAATATCTTCAGTTCCATTTACCATCCATAATCAGTGTCCTCACAGCTGAACTATTATACTACACTTTTCGCTTTAAAACACATTTTTTTTCTATCCATCTTCATCTTTTACCGTCTTCACCGATTCTGTTAATTTTTTATCCCTCATACAGTCTATGACTTCTAACAACCCTCTTGTCAAAGAAATTCAAGACTGGTTATTCCGCCTTATTCCTACCTTTATAACCACGGGCCATCCTTTCGGGATGAACTCTCGGAAAACAAGCTCCGCAATGTTAAACCAAATATTTCCCCATGGTTGCATCCTGAACACCAAAATAGATATTAGGAATCCATAATCGCACGATTACATGTTGGTCACACACGACTCACATATTCTTATTTCATGACAAGATCTCCACCAATTTTATGCTCAACCTGTCATAGTCTCCTTTCATTCTCGCATATCCTCCTCACCTGCTCAAAATATATAACAGCAAGTACTACAGCCTTTCCACATTTAACTTCCCTTTCCCGCTCCCTAATCTCAAAGACGCCCTAAAAGAATCATGGCACTTTCACCTAGATAACATCACATCTTTCCTAAATCAAACTATTCTCCTCCACTCAATATGAGCACCTACTTTAACAATCTTAGCGTACCAACATCCTAGATGACATTACATTGATGGTGTCCACATATCATCAACATCCAAAATATTTCATCTCCTTAGTCCATAGCACCACATGACCTAATGAATCATAATTAATTATTTTCTCTCTCTCTCTCTCTCTCTCTCTCTCTCTCTCTCTCTCTCTCTCTCTCTCTCTCTCTCTCTCTCTCTCTCTCTCTCTCTCTCTCTCTCTCGCTGCCTGTCTATGATTATACATGTTTTTCCACTAATGATTTAACACAATTTGAATAAACAATTAGGGTTTATGGGATTCATAATTATCTTCATGAATTTTAAATGTAACTTGTATTGGTTTTAATTCTGCAATCACATTCAAGAATTTTTGCGTACGGATACCTGGACTCGTTTCCACTTCACACTATCGAACTCTATTACTGTGTAACGTACTACTTCTGTCAACATTTCATGATAACAGTTTATTAGTGTGTTATTTACGTTTATGCATCTTTCACTGTTTGATATTAAACAACATAGCAAGGTCTTAAACGCCTGGAGGCCGTTTTTATACCCTTAACTGAAAGTAAATTATTTCGTTTAGAGTTCAAAGCAACCATGGAGTCCTCAACTCAGGGCAGAGGCAGACACGGAAGTCGGTAAACTCTTTCACCGCAACTCACCGCTAATCATTCACCAGTAATCCTTCACCAATTCTCCGGGACCAGTGTCCCGAAGTTTCTAAAAGAATGTTGACGATACAGTGCAGACAAAAAGAAAAGTGACTAAAGGGACAGAAACCTTAGGGTAATCAATAGTGAACCTGAATAACCGACTCACTCTTAACTTTTCTATTTCGGGTTGGTGGAGACAGGTAGGGAATGGGAGCGATCATAATTAGTGGTGACCTTCATACGCGAATAGAATGCAGAAAAAAAGTTGTTTAGGAATGTGTCATTGTTCATCTGTATGGAGATCTTTTGATTAATACACTTTAAGACGAGGCAGCTTGGTCTTGAATGCTAACAGGAACCAGCCTATCTGTCTGCCACCCTGCGGCGATCGGAAGAGGTTGAAGGAAGCATCCAATTCCTGCCTTTTATCGCTGCACTCATCAGAAGTGAACAGTCTCAGCGCTAGTACAGACAAAGGACTCGGATGCAAACAAAAGACTTTCAATACGAATACTTATATCTGTAGAAAAGGCTTCTCATATAAACGAAAGACTTCAAATGAAGAAAAGACTAATGTAAACAGGAAATTCTTATAATTCATAAAAAGACTTTTAGTTTAGACAAAGTACTTCTAATACAGATACAGGAATTTTGACAGAGACGATAGACTTATTTCCAGCCCCATCATAGCAGTCAACCACTCTTCTGACACCCAATACAAATAGAAATGGAAGAGAAGTCCCACCAGCAGCTTCTTTGATCCCTCGCCTGCCTTTTTCCTGTTTCCGAGCACCTACACTGTCAGCGCGGTGGGGAATGACCTGCCACATACGAAGAAGTGTGTGATTTGTGCCACAGATGTACGAGAGACCCGCAGCAGTTTTTGGTATCATTGTTTGTGTTAATCGCTGAATGAGAGTGGATTGTTCCTTTCAGTGTCTTTTTTCTTATGCATTTTTTTTTTAATGGAAGCAGCAATCAAGTTTTCTTTTTCTCTATTTCTTTTCCTTTTCATGTTTTGATCTCTTTTGTGTTTATTTAAGAAAAGAATGGGAAGATCATAAAATAAAAGATAAAAAAATAAGCACATCAGGATTTGACTCGTTTTGTTTTTTGCAAAAGCGTCAAGGGAAAATTTTCCTTTTTTCCTTCTTTTTTAATTTAACTTGATATTTTCTAGTGCCCGTATTATTGTATTTTGCCGCGCACTAATGATGGAATATTTTACTCTATTTCTTTGAGACTCAGAGAGAGAGAGAGAGAGAGAGAGAGAGAGAGAGAGAGAGAGTGAGTGTGTGTGTGTGTGTGTGTGTGTGTGTAATTGAAGACTTGCTGGGGAGGGACTGCTTGGCGGGGCTTGCTTGGTGGCGATGGGCGAGGCTGCTTGTCGGTTGTCGCAGGGACCTGATATAAAAAATCATATAAAAAAAATAATAGATAATAGTAATAATTTAATATCACTTTATACCTTTTCTTTTTCAAACATTTCATTTACTTTTTTTTCGTAGTATAACATCTTTTTTTCCCAGACCATTTCATTTATACCTTTCGTGTTTTCATGTTTTCATAAGCAATCGAGTCAAAGAAGGTACGTTTTCCTGCCAATAAGTAGTAACTGATTAAGTAACCAAACATTGACCTGTACTGCGTGTTGTGCCTTTTGTCAGTTTTCAGGCTGTGGAATGTTTCACAAAATGCATTGACCACCAGTACTCGTAACTCAGCTTTACTTTCTCTCTTTTCATGTTTTATGTTTTCTCTTCTCCCTCCCTTTGTTAATTGCTACAGTGTACTGGTTTTTTGTTAATATCTTTTTATCACCACTACTTTTTCCACTTTACATATCAATTCCTGCAGTGTATTGTGAAAGTTTTACAAGGAGGGGTTGTCTATTTGTATTCCTCTCTCTCTCTCTCTCTCTCTCTCTCTCTCTCTCTCTCTCTCTCTCTCTCTCTCTCTCTCTCTCTCTCTCTCTCTCTGACAGCATCTCTTTGTATCTCTATTTCTTTCCGCATGCTTTCCTTTTTCTGTTTTCATGGATTTGTTTACTTAATGCTTCGGTTTTACTTCCAGCTAGTGATCTTGCACGGTTAACTAGAGCACCGAGCAAGCCGCCGCCCACACGTTTCGCCATGTCGCCTCCACCAATCCATCCATGTGTCGTTCCTTAACTTGTTACTGTCTTGAAGTCTCCCAGGAGTAATTGCCCTCTGTAAACACGTGAGTTTTTTCACTTCTCTGATTCTATATATATATATATATATATATATATATATATATATATATATATATATATATATATATATATATATATATATATATATATATAAATTAAGATTTTATGAACGTCTGTGTTTCCGGTGAAGTGTTTGTTTCAGTGTCTCATGATAAGTTATTACATGAGGTTTGTAGGAAATAAGTATTGATTGAGGAAGATGGAAACGAGACTCATATCTTGCCTTTTTAATTTGTAAAATCTTGTGAATTTCCGCGTTTCTGTTGGTATTTCTTTACTCCGCTGATTCCAATGAAGGTATTTCGTGATTCTTTTATTGACTGTGTAATCATCAAGGAAGGAGTCTCTTACCTTCCTTGGTACTGATAGACATAACTTAACCTGACACGATATTACCCTTTTCGTGTATGTGTGTGTGTGTGTGTGTGTGTGTGTGTGTGTGTGTGTGTGTGTGCGTGAAAACATGTGTCGTAAAGAATAGCAAATCAGTTCATTCTTCACTCAAATATTAGCGTGTTTCTGAACAACACCCACGTTTATCTTCCCGCTGTTTATAATTTGCAATTGACATAAATGCTGAGTTTCCAGTGACGAAATGATTTCAAGTAATAACTATAAAATATCTAAAGATTCTATAGTATAAATAAAACATTGTAATATTTTTATGTAGTGGAATTTGGCTCAGCTTTTATCTCAATGTAACTGAATTTTTTTTACTTTCCTCAAATGAATTTGTGAAGTTATACAAAGATTGATGACTATCAGTCACATGTATTCTTTATTTTCATTTTATTTTTGCTTTGATTTTTTATTTATTTTTTCACCTATCATTTTCCATTTTCTTAAAACGTTTGGAACAGTTACACACGTTAGGTCAAATGAAACGTCATATATTTCTCCAAGCTTACTTCACAAATTACCATCGTGTTTTCTCTTAACAAATGTATTCGTGCGGTGTTGTTATATTTGTATTTTTCAGCATGAATTTTTCACTACCTCGTAAAATGCACATTTTTGTGTTTTGTCATAACACAATCATGAAACGTGGTTCTCCACTCAACCGTACAAACGTTGTTTCTTCATTTCCTCACATCACATCACATCACCACCACCACCATTTTTCATTGCAAGTTCACCACTGAACTAGAAATTCTCATGAGTTGAGGCAAAATGAGTACCGTACGAACTCTTCAATCCTCTTCCAATCTACTGTGTGCTATGCGTGTACGCTATCTAAAGGTTTAATGCCTAAAGCATTATCTGTCTGCTCTCTATTCTTTTTCTACAAATTTAACAGCGTCATTGTGTTTAGTATGTTTTATTTATTTCCATGCATTATTCTCGTCATATATGATTGAAGTTTTGTCGTTGGAGAGATTGATGTATTTTTCATTCCCTTGGTAATGATAACTATTTGATTTATATTTAAGTTGGACATGAATTTTAATGTCACAGTACGTTAACCTTTGTTTGGAGTAATATATGCTGACGTTGATTATATTATATTATATAGTTTTTTGAGAATAATAGGAGGGACGCCATCAGGTCCATAAGGATTCCGAGGGTTTAGGCCAGCAAGGGCATGGAAAACACCATTGTGAAGAATTTCAATTGAAGGCAGGAAATACTCAGAAGGAGAATCATCCAAGGTGGAGTTTTTAGCGAAGGTTTGAGAGAAGAGGCAGAATGATAGAGATCAAAATTAAAAGCTCATTGAAATCGTGGTAGGAAGGATATATAAATCTGCAAGATAATCATCACTCAAGATGGCTTTGTCATATTAACTGTTAGCGAGCTCTACGCTGAGTGCATATTCAAACACGAGACAAATCAAGAATTCTCTATTCATGGCTTTCTACCTATCATGTCACCTGAATTAAAGTCCAGGAAAAGTGTAATCATACCCAGAGTGGATGATATAATATATGAAAAAAACATGCATTACAAATTACAAGTCAACCAACTCAACAAAAACTAATGTGTCTCCAAAATTGTCTTGTCAAAATTGTCGCCCAACTGTACATACTCATGCATCCTATGGTAAATTATCTCAGAGATAAATACATACATATACAACATTTTTGTCGGAGTCGCAGTGCCAAGTAGTCTGCAATGTTAGGGTTTAGTTGTCTCTTGTGAGAAAGGCTGCCTTACTAAGATTTAAGCACAAAGACACTTTCTCTTTCTCGCACCATATCAGTGAGGCAGATCCACTTCCCCCAAAAGTCTGCTTCATAGGGAAAGCTTGGTCTTACTGGCGCATTTGTATCCTTGGGAATGTTTGTGTAAATGTATGAATGAATGTCTGTTGTCTATCGGCATATATTAAAAAACAAAGTATTATTAAAAAAATATGAATAGATCATTAAGCAATGTGGTCAAGCCCACAATCTGGCATTTCTTACTTTCTTTCCCGACTTCTCTTCCCACAAACTTTTCTAATTAGATTTTTGTCTTTTCATTCCACTTGAAAAAAAAATAAAAATAAAAACTATTAATGAAGGAATGTTGTTTAGCAAGGTGTGTGTGTGTGTATGTGTGTACCTTTGTTAGATTTAGAACAACTGGCTACAGATTGTATGTACATTGTAAGATGTTAAAGGAATTAATGTACGATGTGATTCATGCCACTGCAAAATTACTCGATGTATCCGAAAAAAAAAAAAAAAAGTTGCTTGAGCAGCACAGGCCGTGCACTCCAACGCTCTTAAAGCTGTAATATATCAATGAATTTGTCATTGTGTGTTGTGACCGTGATCCCGAACTTTTCAACGTCTTTCCTCCTGCCAAGGTTATCAGAGTTTTCAAGATTACTTTCATGATTGTTTTGAGGAAAATGTAATGAGGAAAAGATGTGATTCTTCATCTCCGTTGCCATTAAAACTGGTCCCTAAGATAAACAAACCTTTACCGTAAAGAAGCACCATGCACATCTGCATGTAGAACAGCTGTCCTTGTACCCATGCATGCAGCTTCTGCCTAAACCATACTTCATTCCTTTGAAAAATAGACAAGCTTAAAAAAAAAAATCTATAAACCCTTTATCGGCTTATCAGTTTTGTACTGGTTTTGTGCGATGCGCGAGAAAAACTCTCTCTCTCTCTCTCTCTCTCGTGTGTGTGTGTGTGTGTGTGTGTGTGTGTGTGTGTGTGTGTGTTTCACTGTTTGATCTGCTGCAGTCTCTGACGAGACAGCCAGACGTTACCCTACGGAGCGAGCTCAGAGCTCATTATTTCCGATCTTCGGATAGGCCTGAGACCAGGCACACACCACACACCGGGACAAAAAGGTCACAACTCCTCGATTTACATCCCGTACCTACTCACTGCTAGGTGAACAAGGGCTACACGTGAAGGGAGATACACCCAAATATCTCCACCCGGCCGGGAATCGAACCCCGGTCCTCTGGCTTGTGAAGCCAGCGCTCTAACCACTGAGAGTGAGTGTGTGTGTGTGTGTGTGTGTGTGTGTGTGTGTGTGTGTGTGTGTGTGTGTGTGTGTGTGACGTGTTGTTCACCACGGTCGTCTGCTGGTTACCCAGCCAGCCTTTCCCCTATGGAAAGAGCTCAGAGCTCGTAATGACCGATCTTAGGGTACGACTGAGACCACATCACACACAACACACACCGGGAAAGCGAGGCCACAACCCCTCTAGTTACATCCCGTACCTATTTACTGCTAGGTGAACAGGGGCCACACATTAAGAGGCTTGCCCATTTGCCTCGCCGCTTTCCGGGACTCGAGCCCGGACCCTCTCGATTGAGTCGAGCGTGCTAACCACTACACTACGCGTCGTGTGTTTCACTGTTTGATCTGCTGCAGTCTCTGATGAGACAGCCAGACGTTACCCTACGGAACGAGCTCAGAGCTCATTATTTCCGATCTTCGGATAGGCCTGAGACCAGGCACACACCACACACCGGGACAACAAGGTCACAACCCTTCGATTTACATCCCGTACCTACTCACTGCTAGGTGAACAGGGGCTACACATGTGTGGTAGTTGTCCTTAAACTGGGGTAGCATGGAGACACCCGAGTCCACTATGAACGTGTATTTAATAGTATCACAAGACACAACAGGTATAGCCGAGCAAACGAGAGGCTGGTGGTGAGCGTGTCACCTGAAACGGCGGCGAGCATGAACTGAGGGGAAGACGTGACGTCACCTCAAGCCAGCCAAACTGATTCTATAAATAGAATGTTTTACAGAAAACGGAGCACGGGCAGTACATAAGGACATACTAACATACGTGAAAGGAGACACACCCAAATATCTCCACCCGGCTGGGGAATCGAACCCTGGTCCTCTGGCTTGTGAAGCCAGCGCTCTAACCACTGAGCTACCGTGTGTGTGTGTGTGTGTGTGGCGGGCGTGTGTGTGTGGTGTGTATGTATATGTGTGTGTGTGGCGTGTGTGTATGTATGTGTGTGTGTGTGTGGCGTGTGTGTGTGTGTGGCGTGTGTGACGTGTGTGTGTGTGTGTGTGGGTGTGTGTGTGTGTGTGTGTGTGTATGACTGTGTATGACTGTGTGTGTGTGTGTGTGTGTGTGTGTGTGTGTGTGTCGGCTGGTCACCCAGCCAGCCTTCCCCATTACGGAGCGAGCTCAGACCTCATAGACCGATCTTCGGGTAGGACTGAGAGCACATCAACACACAACACACACCGGGAAAGCGAGGCCACAACCCCTCGAGTTACATCTCGTACCTATTTACTGCTAGGTGAACAGGGGCCACACATTAAGAGGCTTGCCCATTTGCCTCGCCGCTAACCGGGACTCGAACCCGTCCCTCTCGATTGTGAGTCGAGCGTGCTAACCACTACACTACGCTGTGTGTGTGTGTGTGTGTGTGTGTGTCTGTTCTTATCAGCTTAATATCTGATACGATCCCCATGTGGGATGTACGATGTTAATCTGATTTTTGGACTATGGCGAAGTGTTAGGGGCTTGCTCCACCTTTTGCTCTGTGTGTGTGTGTGTGTGTGTGTGTGTGTGTGTGTGTGTGTGTGTGTGTGTGTGTGTGTGTGTGTGTGTGTGATGGGGAGAGAGAGAGAGAGAGAGAGAGAGAGAGAGAGAGCGCGTTAAGAATAGCTACAATGACAAGGTTTACCACACTGAAAATGCTCCTTAGTTTCCCGAGGCTTCTTCATAACTTTGCCCTTCACAGAACACTTTTCAACTAGATAAATTGTGTTCGAGTGTTTGTTTACCTTTATTTTCCTTAGAGCGTCGTCTGCTGCTGCGTTGTGACCTTTTTTTCAGAAGTGAGAAGTGGTGGTGCAAAATGCTTGGTGTTGGCTTTCTCTGGCATTGGTGTGTAAAAATGGTGGTGATGAATGAATACTGATGGCAGTTATTTTTATTATTTTTTTCATCGTTATCGTCTTTTTTTTAATTATTTTTATTGGTATCATTTTCATGATTATTTTCTTTTCACCGAAGTTTTATACATTTACCGCAAACTTGCACGTACTTAGATTAAGATTATTAAGTCAACTTTGAAAACACGCTTTTTTATGACATCCATGTTTGATAGCCCACCTTTATCTACTTTTAATGTGCAACCGTTTAGCAAAAGATCATCACTTCGTGCATGTTATGTTAACTTGTACCAACCCTATTTGTTCAGTCGTGTTTTGTAAGTGTTCATATGAGGCTTTATTTCTGAAAAGGAAGATTACATGTTTTTACCCGTTGAGTAATGTGTGTGTGTGTGTGTGTATTTTTTATGCAAGAGGGGAAGCCGTCCAAGGGCAACGAAAGGTAGAAAAAAAAAGTCCCACTTGGAATGCCAGTTCTCTTAAAGATCAAAATAGTTAGCCAAATGTCTGGAACAAATGTCTTGAAACCTCCCTATTAAAAGAAGTGAAGTCGTAGGAATATGGAAATAACATACACAAGTGTTCCAGAATTTACCAAAGAAATTCTCGTGAAAAAGCCTACATGGTGTAAATAAAAAGTAAAAAAAAAAAAAAAAGTGATTGAGAGTTCTGGTTAACTCTTGCATTAGGGAGTTGGATAGAATAGGGATTAGAGGAAGAAGAAAGTCTTGTGCAGCGAGGCCACAGGAAGAGGGGAGGCATACAGTTAGCAAGATCAGTAGAGCATTTAGCATGAAAATAGCGATAAAAGATAGTAAGAGATGCTACATTCCGGCGGTGAGAAAGAGGCTGAAGACAGTCAGTCAGAGGAGGGGAGTTGAGACGAAAAGCTTTTTATTCCACCCTATTTAATAAAACTGTGATTGGAACCACTCAAACATGCGAAGAGTACTATGTATGTATGTATGTGTGTGTGTATTGTTATGGTCATGTCTACCAAAGAAGGCCCCCTTTCATTGTGGCATGAGATAAGACAGGCTAGGAAATAACTAGTTATGTGTTTTAAGGCAAGATTTTTTCCTGTACGTCACATCTCGTAAGGTTTACTATTACATTGATTCTTATGGGTGTATACAGTATTCACACTAGGCCGGAACGGCAGTCTTGAAAGCAGATTTTGAAGGAGTAAGAATGTACATTCGAACGGACTGTGGTATTTCGGTAATTACGTGAGAAGAATATAAATGCGGTAACTACACGTAAAAATATATAAACTAATGATGACGATGATGATAATAGTTATAATCGTAGCAGGTAAGTAGATATTGTTAAGACACTCCACCCAGTCTGGCTTAGGCTGTTACCTCATTTCACGCTCCAGAAATCTCTGGGTCACTCACGGCCACACTTCTCTGATCTTTTCCTTTGGCTCGTGTCGCGATGTGGAATATTGCTGTTTGTGTTGTCAACTCTACTTGCATTATAAGTGTTGGCTTCTCGTAATGTGATGGCAAGTGTTTTCTCAATGTAAGAACGTCAGTATTGTTTTTACTTCTTATTTTATGTGTAATTAAGTTCATTGACTTACGAGTAACTAGCAAACACTTCTATGAAGTGTTTCCCCTTAAAGCTGATCTGTCGTACATCAACCTGACGTCTAATTTACGGAGGTATTTCCTTTCAATATTACCTTCATAACTGGCAAGAAAATAATGAGGAATATACGAGTAAGTCATAGTGAATAGTTATATACTAACTCGACAACTGCTTTATGGACGAATAATGCTTGACAGATCGTATATGATCTCTGCCAAACTCTAGAACTTCATGTCAACATCTGTATTTTCTTTTCTCCTTCCTATGATTTGAACTCTTTCAAGAAAGTGGTTTCAAGACATCCTCCGTCATCTGACCTTTCTTCCGCGGCTATCTTTTGGGAACTGGCACTTAAGTGAGTCTCTTTTTTCCTAATATTTTTTCTGCCATTGGTTGGCGACCCTCTTGTATAAAAACAACAATGCCTGGGACTCTCAGCGCAGCAAGAATTATCCAGAATCTTCTCTCTTTTTTTCTTTCTTTTCAAGCTCTAGGACTCCTCCTTAACTGTTTTTGGTGTTCTGTGTTTTCAGCTGTTCTAAAGGGAAATATCATCTCTGGGGCTAAATACGCCATTTAGATTAACTGATTTTTTGGGAGCGTGAAAGTTAAGCACCGTCACCCATCGCCTCCTCTTCCTTCCCTTCCCCGCATCCCGCCTTTTTTTTAACTTTAGTTCGTTCAAAAATATATATATTTGCTGCATTGGATTATTCCATGCCTGTTTTATTATTTTCACATCAAATAAGCAAGTAAATTTATGAATAAATATATTAAATGATAAAAAGTATAAATGAATAAGTGAAGATCTAAACTCGATTAGGCAGCAACTGTTTTACAGAATAAAGTGTTAAGGTAGCGCGTCCATTGCTCTGCGTTTAGTAACCTCTGCACTTTTCTTTCTTTTACATGCTCGTGTCGCCTCCAGCACGTTAAAGGCAAGCATCCATCACACGGATAGTCTTTTAGAATGACTGGCTTGTTTAATATGTGTTTTTAACACTTAAAATCCGGGAGGCATCTGAAAATTTCAAATTACTCCATTTTATCTCGAAATCGTAAGGAACTGCATACTTTTTGACGGAAAATTTTCCTGAACAAAATGCGCAGCTCATTGATTTGAGGATAGTACACATAAGAACATAAGAAAAGAGGGAAGCTGCAAGAGGCCGCTACGCCTACAAGTGGCAGTCTCTGTGTGATTAAAGTTACCTAATTCCATCTATCATCCCCATCCATAATTTTATCTAATCTTCTTTTAAAGCTTCCTATTGACTCAGTAATGACTACATGACCACTGAGTATGTTCTACTCATCAACCACTCTGTTTGAAAACCAGTTTCTTCCCATTTCTCTCTTAAACCTGAATTTTTTAAACTTAAACCCATTATTTCTGGTTCTGTCTCTGCTATTGATCCTAAGAACTTCGCTTATGTTCCCTTTGTTATAACCCTTATACCAATTAAATACTTCTGTCAGGTCTTCTCTTAACCTTCGTCTCTCTAAAGAATGCATATTGAGTTTCTTTAGTCTCGCTTCATAGGGAATATCCCTCATCCCCTGTATCTTTTTGGACATTCTCCTTTGCACTGACTCCAATAGACCTATATCCTTCCTATTGTTACGGCCCGCCCGTAACATACTCCACTACCATCACCT
>NC_059301.1:5657486-5667486 GCF_017591435.1 Portunus trituberculatus
CTTCACATTAACCCCTCAAATGACGTACTTTGCGCCTTCATAGGATATCCTTTTTTGTTTGTAGTTACTGTACTAGATAGTGTCACTTCTCCTTCAATCTTTCCTATCACATCTTTGACTTTCTCTCTCCCTGTGGCCTCTTTTCTTCTTCCTTGAACCCTGATGTCCTTCAGCCTCTAACTTACAGCATCTGTAGTGGTAGCATAGGCACACAGACAGCCTCGTTAGGCCCAGTAGGGCTGTTGCTGTCTGTTCCTTCCTTTGTATTCCTTCCATCTTCCTCCTCCTCCTCCTCCTCCTCCTCCTCCTCCTCCTCCTCCTCCTCCTCCTCCTCCTCCTCCTCCTCCTCCTCCTCCTCCTCCTCCTCCTCCTCCTCCTCCTCCTCCTCCTCCTCCTCCTCCTCCTCCTCGTCTCCTCTTCCTCCTCCTCCTCCTCCTCCTCCTATCTTCCTCCTTCTATCCTCATCCTCATCTTCTTCTCCTCCTCCTCTTCCTCCTCCTCCTCCTCCTCCTCCTCCTCCTCCTCCTCCTCCTCCTCCTCCTCCTCCTCCTCCTCCTCCTGTGTAAAGTCCTACACATTGGAAGTAACAATGTACAAGCAAAATACGTAATGAGTAATGTACCTCTGGCAAGTGCTGAGAATGAAAAAGATCTTGGTGTTGTGGTGTCTAAAGATCTCAAGCCGAGCAAACACTGCACAGAAGCAGTAAAGAATGCAAATAAATTAGTTGGGTTCATTGGAAGAACCTTTGAATTTAAATCAGAAAAAGTTATCCTTACTTTATATAACTCATTGGTGCGTCCTCAGCTTGAATACTGTGTGCAGTTCTGGTCACCATATTACAGAAAAGACATTGAAAAACTGGAAAAGATCCAGCGTAGAGTGACCAAGATGATTCCGAGATTGAGAAACAAGCCGTATGAGGAACGACTGGAAGCATTAAATTTATTCAGCTTAACAAAGCGCAGGATAAGAGGAGACCTAATCGAAGTTTTCAAAATTTTTCAGGGATACAACAACCTTGATGTAAATAAATATTTTACTATTGATCATTCCACCATAACAAGGAATAATGGATTTAAAATTACACCAAAACGCTTTAAAACCCATGAGGTAAAGCACTTTTTCTTTAATAGAATTGTTAACATTTGGAATAAGCTTGCTTCAGAAATAGTAAACAGTACTTCCATTGCATCATTCAAAAGCAAAATTGATAAATATTTAAAGAATAACCCCCAACAAGCTCTCTTCTTGTCTGAATAATTTAACATTATACTAGTAAGTCAATTATTTTCTGTAACTTTCTTATAGATAGATATGTAGAGTTCTCTCTCTCTCTCTCTCTCTCTCTCTCTCTCTCTCTCTCTCTCTCTCTCTCTCTCTCTCTCTCTCTCTCTCTCTCTCTCTCTCTCTCTCTCTCTCTCTCTCTCTCGTTTATGTATGCATGCAATATGTATGTATGTAAGTATGCATGCATATATCTATTTATATTTCTAGCTATCTCTATTTATCTATCTAGACCAAGAATCAAGAACTTGTGCTATCTCCCAGATTTCCTTTTTCACTCCCTCCTCACACACAAGGCTTAAAGCGTCTCTCGCTTCCTAGAGTCTTGAAGAATCTTACCTTCCATCATATAGTGCTTGGGAGACTACTTGTGCAGATCAGCTTACTTTTTATTCTATTTTTTTTTTTTTCCTTATTGTCCTGTGATCTTTTATTCCTCAGGTTGGCTGGAATAGAGAAGTAGGTCACAGACATGAGTGGAAAGAGTTGAAGGGAAAAAAAACCTATAGCTTGCAGTGGAATGTTCCGAGTAATGGATGACTTTGATTGCTATAGCGAATTGGTGAGTTAGCGTGACAGGTTTAATGCAGCTATTCTGTATTACATAATATGAACGTAAGAAAATAAGGGAAGTTTTAAGAAAGCAGTAAACCAACAAGTCAGTTTTTATATGAAATATACCTAACCATTTCCATCTTTATGAAGATGAAACGTATCGCGTCTCATTGTATCTTATTTATTTTCTCTGTTCTTTGCATCGTGTTACAACTAAGGGAGTTCTGCAAGTCATCATTCATAATCTCACGTAATGAAAATGCAGTCGTCTCCTTTGAGGAGAAAATTTGCATTTTAATAAGATTCGTGTAAAGAATTTAATGTGGGATCGATGTGTAGCGCCGGCACGAGGGAAAACGAAAAAAAAATGAATAAAAAATAAGAGCCGAGAACGTGTTTAAAAAGAATATATATGTAAATTGGAATGAAAAATACGAAACAAAACTGATAGAAAAAAATGGGAAACAAAAAAAAAAAAAAAAAACGCTAAAAACTCCAATATTACACAGGTTTTGCTGAAAGAGAATTACGTGGAATTTGTGGAGGCAACATGGGAGGATACTCGTGTGGTGGTGATGGTGGTGATGATCTAGTCAGTGGCGGTGGACATGGTGTGTGTGTGCGCGTGTGCGTGTGTGGGGTGTGTGCGTGGGTGGGTGGGTGCGTGTGTGCGTGCGTGCGAATGTGTGCGTCATCCATTATCAGTTGTGGTGAAGTGCGGTGGCACATTAAAGTATTGATGGTATTACGTGGCAGCTGGCAATAATAGGTGGTGAACAATGGCACGGTTGTAGTGAAGGGTAGGTAATGACCGGCGGCGAGAGGGAAGTGATAAGCAGGATGAGTGAGGCTGCGATTTGAGAATATCTGTGGGTCATATCAGTGGTGAGCGGTACTAGTCTAGTGTGCAGATGAGAATGATGACACAAGTGGTGGTGATGATGAGAGCATTAATGGTATCGAGGCCGTTGGTAGTGGTGTTGCTGGTCGTGGTTATGGGTACGGTGACATACTATTAACATGTTGCCTGTCTTAGTGAATTTGGCAGATATTAACTACATAAATCGTGTACCAGCTGTTAGGAGTTGTATTGAGTGTTCCGCCTCTGTCACTATATATGTGTGATGTTAAAAACGAAGACATCAAATTGTCGAACATCTATGTCTTATCTGAAGAACTTATTGTTTCGAGATTGTTTCCAATAATATGTAGTTTAACATATTCTGCATTATCAATGGAAAAAATAAGAATCCAATCAATCACCTCTGTGGCCTTTGGAAAAGTGTATAAGAATGTGGTCTTATGCCTCCTGTGAACTATTTATCAAGAGGAGTTGGTACAAGTAGGAGGTATTGCAAGAGACTCACTCATTGGATGGGCGCTGAGTAGAGACCGGATAGGAGGTGACTGGTGGACGAATACACAGAACGAGAATTGACATGGGACAAGAAATAAGAATATCAATTATGTTAGTTTTACATTGTGACAAGCTGACATATTATTACTTCAGTGTTATCAAAAGGTTACTGTGAGGCTTCTTAGATTTAATTAATGATTCCTCAATTAATTAAGATGTCATGGAGAGTTGGAATACCAATATTTCTTATCCATTCTCCAAATAGGAGGAGGTACTAGACACCTACCAAAACGATAATTTACTCCCAGCGAGGTCTAATAGCACTTGTTCAAGGGGTGCTGTGAACTTTCCATTAAAGCAAGTTGTGATCTCGCTGTGTTTCAAAACTAAACACAGCCTGCCCCCTAAAGACAACTCTACTGCTTCTCACAAAGCTACATGCACTTGCCACACACACACCCTACATGGTCGGGTCAATATATGAAAAATATGGGCTGTACCCTCAACAAATTGGAACAAAAGGGATTTTTTTGGTTTAAAGGCATCAGTAGGTCATAGTCAGCTCCAGAAAGAAAGTCTCCCGAAATCGGACCACGGGAACATGGTTAATTAGCATAATAAAGTCAAGATGGCGGACACCTGGAATTTCGATACACTAGAAACTTTTTTTCTGAATCACTTTAGACCATATAAATGTATTACCAATAGATAGAAATATGATATCAACTAACCAAACAAGCATATTGAAAACTATCACCGCGTGTGGGGAATCACCACGCGTGGGGAAATGATATTGAAGAATCGTTCCGTGGTAATGTGAGACGCATGGTGTAGCCCCACGGATGTGTGTCGACGCCAAGCTCATATGTTTTGCTTAATTTCTCTCCTCACGCCACCACAGGTAAGTTTCTAACACAGCAACATGTTATTATGATATAATGAATATAAACAAGTCATATCTACCATGAAAAAAGCTATTTTATTATAATAATAATAGTAATAATAATAATAATATACTATCATGCCATTGAAGCTATTCATAGATATGTATTTCATAAATCAGTATCTTTTTTCGAACATTATCAAGGAACATTCAACATTTGGTTTATACGATATTTTTCTTTTAGAGTAGAGACTTCAATTTTTCTATATGTACGGAGTGTACTGCCCTCAGTACTGTTATTTTTTGGTTAGTCTGTAAAGAACAATGCTATTAAGACTTATTTTCTACATGTACAAAGTACATGTACAAAGTGTAACTACCCTGACTACGGCATTGTGGTGTTATGTTATAATTATGTTATATTATGGTTTATTAAGAACAATTTTATCAAGACTTATTTTTCTATATGTACAGAGTCAGTGCTGCGTTGTATGTACGTACAAAACATACAATATACTATGTAACAAACTGCCTGGGGGTGCGATACTGACATGATCCGCCTCACCCCTTTGTTGTATTTTTTTTTTTTTTTTTTTTTTTTTTTTGCGGTTTTATTTTTTGTTTTGAAGACTCATGAAGTCATTATGACGTCATAGTGACGTCACAAGACATTTTTAATATGCTTATTTGGTTGATTGGTATCATGTTTCTATCTATTGGTAATATGTATATTTATATGGTTTAAAGTGTTCCAGAAAAAAGTTTGTAGTGTATCGAAATACCAGGAATCCGCCATCTTGAATTTATGCTGATTAACCATGTTCCCGTGGTCCGATTTTGGGAGACTCTTTTCTATGACCTACTGATGCCTTTAAAACAAAAAAAATCCTACCCGACCCGACTAACACTGAAAATTCAAAATTATGAAAAGGCAACTCCAAATCCAGCCTCGGAGTCCCAGAAGGGGACTCCTATGCTGGATTTGGAAAGGCTCCGAGGTCTGCCCGGAATCATGCCAAGTCTGTTTTTCAACTTGCCAAACACTCTTTCATAAAAAAATGTCAAAATCTTTCAAATTCTAGCTCCCCTCCTGACTTCTGGGATCCGGCCAAAAACACCCCCGGTAACTTTACTTCTTCATCTTTCCCTCCTTTATCTTTCCTTCCTTTATTATATGCTGATGGCACCACTGCCATCTCTTCTGTCTCTAAAGCTAAATTCTTCTCTCAAACCCTTGCTAAAAACTCCACTTTGGATGATTTTGGGTTTGTCCCTCCCTCTCCTCCTCCCTCTGACTATTTCATGCCTTCAATCAATGTTCTTCGTAATGATATTTTCCATGCCCTAGCTGGCCTAAACCTTCGGAAGGCTTATGGACATGATGGAGTCCCTCCTATTGTTCTCAAAAACTGTGCATCCGTGCTTGCACCTTGCCTGGCCAAACTCTTTCAACTATGCCTATCGACTTCTACCTTTCCTTCTTGCTGGAAGTTTGCCTACATTCAGCCTGTTCCTAAAAAGGGTGACCGTTCTAATCCCTCAAACTACCGTCCTATAGCTTTAATCTCTTGCTTGTCTAAAGTTTTCTAATCTATCCTGAATAGGAAGATTCTCAAACATCTGTCACTTCACAATCTTCTATCTGATCGCCAGTATGGCTTCCGTCAAGGTAGCTCTACTGGTGATCTTCTGGCTTTCCTTACTAAGTCTTGGTCATCTTCTTTAAGAGATTTCGGTGAAACTTTTGCTGTCGCGTTAGACATATCAAAAGCTTTTGATAGAGTCTGGCACAAAGCTTTGATTTCAAAACTGCCCTCCTACGGTTTCTATCCTTCTCTCTGCAACTTTATCTCAAGTTTCCTTTCCGACCGTTCTATTGCAGCTGTGGTAGACGGCCACTGTTCTTCTAAATCTATTAATAGTGGTGTTCCTCAGGGTTCTGTCCTGTCACCCACTCTCTTTCTATTATTCATTAATGACCTTAACCAAACTTCTTGCCCTATCCACTCCTACGCTGATGATACCACCCTACATCTTTCCACGTCCTTTCAGAGACGACCAACCCTTCAGGAAGTCAACAGATCACGCAGGGACGCCACAGAACGCCTGACTTCTGATCTTTCTAAGATTTCTGATTGGGGCAGAGAAAACTTAGTAGTGTTCAATGCCTCAAAAACTCAATTCCTCCATCTGTCAACTCGACACAACCTTCCAGACAACTATCCCCTCTTCTTCACTGACACTCAATTGTCTCCCTCTTCCACACTGAATATCCTCGGTCTGTCCTTTACTCATAATCTTACACTGGTAAACTCTGGAACTCTCTACCTGTGTCTGTATTTCCACCTGCCTATGACTTAAACTCTTTCAAAAGAGGAGTGTCAAGACACCTCTTACGTTAACTGGACCCTCCTTTTAGATTTTTTTGTTTTTCTTTCTACTTTTCTTTTAACAGGGCCTGGCAACCAGCGGGATTTTTTTTTTTTCCAACACTGTGTTTGCCCTTGGCCAGTGCCCTTGTAATGTAAAAAACCTAGAAACCTCACATCTCATTTCTTGCTAAAACAGCTTTCATGAAGTTAATTAGGCGTTCTGAGGCGTCTCCGCCAGTTTTTCTCGCCCTTCTAACTGCTGACTCTGTACAAGGGCCTTATCCGTCCTTGTGTGGTGTACTCTTCGCATGTTTGAGGGTTCCGCTCACACAGTTTTATTAAATAGAGTGGAATCAAAAGCTTTTCGTCTCATCAACTCCTCTGATTGACTGTCTCCAGCCTCTTTCTCACCGCCGGAATGTTGCAGCTCTTTCTATCTTTTACCGCTATTTTCATGACAACTACTCTACTGATCTTGCTAACTTCATGACTCCCCTCCTCCTACGGCCTCGTGCACAAGGCTTTCTTCTTCCTCTCATCCCTATTCTGTCCAACTCTCTAACGCAAGAGTTAAGCAGTATTCTCAGTCATTCATACCTTTCACTGGTAAACTCTGGAATTCCCTGCCTATTTCTGTATTTCCCTATCTTTTGGCTAATTCTTTTAAAAGCTCTTAGGGAACCTGCAGTTTCAGTGGGCCTTTTTTTAATGTTTTATTGCCTTTGGTAGGTCTCCTTACGTAAAAAGAAAAAAAATCCCACCCGTCACATCATATTATTCCAGTTGAATATATTCCGTGAGTCTGACGTACAAAACTCATTAAACACGCACACTTCTTGTGTCTACAATAACCTGCACCCTCACTTACAACACAAGTTAGTACACGATTTCTTTCCCATAAAATTGGAATAGGTGTACGTAATTACCTGTTATAATATCCTCGAACATTATTACAACTTCTTGATTATAAAATCCAGCACTTTGCTTGGTATGCATTATTGATCCAGTGAATTCTGCAGTGACCTATGGAGATACGTCATTGAAAGGCGCCTTTGTGAATGAAGTGAAGTGTGATCGTGAAACCATAATTAGTTAGCCATTCATTTTAGTACGCTTCTAATC
Organism: Portunus trituberculatus; assembly: GCF_017591435.1. Classification (NCBI taxonomy): domain Eukaryota; kingdom Metazoa; phylum Arthropoda; class Malacostraca; order Decapoda; family Portunidae; genus Portunus; species Portunus trituberculatus. Next base: position 5,665,063 of record NC_059301.1, read on the forward strand.
ATGCCATCAATAATCTGTAATTCATTACTGGTAACAGCGGATAAACCTCTATGATTTAAGTATGTATTTCACTTCATTTTCTGTATTAATTTAGGTGCTATTTTGATAGAATAAAATTGCCTTTTTAAATCTTTCCTTTTTTATTTGTTTCTGCACCGCACGTAGTTGTTTACATGTATTTATCAATGTCCAAAGTGTCTCGATTGTGAAAAGAAAGAGAAGCAGGACAGCGGTAATGTAACTCCAACGACCATATCTTGAAACCTTCCCGTCTCATCACCAACAATTTCTAACAGATTTTACTAAAAGTAAACGAGATTTTCTTGATTAGTCATAGTTTGACAAGGATTCTGCAATGCCTATTGAGAATATCCGTCTTTGAGAACTCCACAGATCATCTATGTGACTTTTAGAAATACGCTACATATTAGAAAAAGGATTTTTTAACACCACACCAAGACCGTAACGAACACAGCTAGGAAGACTATCAGCCAGACTATTCCCGAAGTGGCCCACCCACTGTAGCATCGTCAGTCTCCTGCTGATGAAGCCACGTGAATGAGGTTTTCAGTGACGCAATCTTATGAGGGAAGGGAAGCACCGGATGTGTGGGAGGAATGCCTGGCGGGATGGGCGTAGAGAGTGTGATGAATGACGGCATACCACCCTTTATATTAACACTGCCTTCCCTTCTGCTTCTTCATTTTTTCTTGTTATTATTACCATTATTGTTATTATTATTATTATTATTATTATTATTATTATTATTATTATTATTGCCTGTGTGGGTGAGAGAAGTAATGGAAAAAAGTGTATGAGTTGGATGACCAAGAGTAAAGAGGGAAAGTCTTTATAACTACAGAAACTGAAATGTGTACAGGTGTCAGACGAAACTAACAAACACTAAAGGTGAAAAAGTGGGGAAAAAGAAGTGAATTGCAGGGGACTGAATGTTCCTCTTCATATGCTGTGACTTAACTTATAGAGTCTGATATATTTAGATCTTGGACAAAGCGGTAGTAGTCTCAAGATGCAAGGAGAACAAAAAAAAAAAAGAAAGATCTATAGACGAAATAATCTAATAAGTAAGCCAGGTAGCAACGATAGAAAATAAATACATACACACACACACACACACACACACACACACACACACACACACACACACACACACACACACACACACACACACACACACACACACACACACACACACACACACACACAATAAATAACCATAGGAATGTTGCAGTTTGACAGTACAGTTCCCCTTCTTACCACACCGCTTTCCCATCCTGAAAGTGAAAGTGGATGAGCAGCGTTTCCAAATGTATGGTGGTGTGGTGAGGAATCAAGTAAGGTTAGAGTAGGTTGCTGTCCCCTCACTGACCCAGACGTGCTAGTCATGTAAACCGAGGCCACTTTCTGATTTTCCCTAACGAGACTAGCCTGTATCAAACTTCATTCAAACACACAGGTAATATTTGGACATATCACCCGAATCCTGTGCCGTTTATATGAGTTCTGAAGATGTGTCAAGACATTTGTCCCTGTACTTTGACTAATTCTTTCGAATCTTTTATGGAGACTGCAATTCCATTGGACTTTTTTTCTAATTTTATTTGCCCTTGATAGTTCTCCCTCTTAATAATAAAAGATTTAATAAAAAAAGATATATATATATATATATATATATATATATATATATATATATATATATATATATATATATATAGATAGATAGATAGTATCATTTTTGTTCCAAAGCTGGAGCATGTGTGTGAGTGAATGGAAAGGTGTATCGAGTGCAGGATGAAACCTGTAACAAGCTAAGCGATATGACTCTTTTTTTTTTTTTTTTACTCCAGATATTGTTAGAAGATTTCATTATACCAATTATGATATTTGTTTATGTAAGTGGTGAGAAAAATTTAATTACTCACACATTAGGTTCATAAATATATTTGTCTGTCTGATTGATTACATATTTTCATGGAGATTAGAAATTTTATTTGGTTCTTTCTTAAAAATTGGTACAAAAAATATTAAAAGAAGTTACTGGTAGGTTTTCGAGGACACTTTACCAGTTGATAGTGTGCAATCCTTGTTAAACTGTTATTAGAGTCCTGAAAACAACAATGAAAGCCCATCCGGCAAAAATTACAAATGATAGCTGTGTCTGGTGTCAAGATGCTGACTGCAAACAGGCTAATTCCTATCGCATTTAAAAGTATGATCTATAGACTGAAGCCAGATTTATGTAATTTACACGAAATGGAAAATAGGAAAAGTACCGTTATGGATGGTGAAGAGAGAATACATCGTGAGAAATATAGTACTGGGAGGATTAGTGTGCACAAGACAGTACCAAGAAATAAAAACACTTCAAAAGAAAAGATGCTAGTTAGAATGCAGCTCCTCATG
>NC_059301.1:5672486-5674986 GCF_017591435.1 Portunus trituberculatus
TGTGCGTACAGTACGTATAAAGAATACAGTTTAACTAAATCCATGATAAATTAGGGATAAATGAAACTAGGATGGATTAATGGTAAGATTTAAAAAAAGTGCCATATATTATATGTATGAAATGTTAGTTTTTTTTTTTTGGGATACGAGCGTTGATATATCACTCGTTGGTGTGCAGTCGCTTTGACGTGACGTAAGGTTGCTTGGATGGTGATCGACACTCCCTCCCATCGTGTGTTTTCTTTGAGACATAATCACCCACGCACGACCAAGGAGACTCGCACGATCAGCTGATGATTCATGTCGAACCTGAGAGGAAATATTTTTTTTTCCGTTGGATATTGCTTAGGCAAAGCAGACACTGAACCACCCAGCTTCATGTAGAATTCCGGGATCATTTCTAGTTCATGTTTGCGGTTCTGAATCGCTACTGATAACGGAGGTGTGACTGGCGAGAGGTCGGGATAACCGCATGACGATCAGAAGTAGCTGATAGTAAGTGTGAAGGATGAGGATAAATCGTATACAGATTTAAGATGAGAAAGCAACATCTGGAGGTAAAAAGAAGAATTGATTTTTGGGAACAATTCTATGTAAGAGAAACCATTAAAAAATGAAGAAGACTCATTGAAGTGCCAGTCTCTAAAAAAGAAAGCCAGAATGGTCTACTGCTTTAGTAAAGGAAGCATTACAGAGATAAGGGCTGACTTCTGAATTTATAATATTTTGCATTTCTGACAGCAAACATACTTGTATCGATGTCACATGCCTACCAATTATACACTTCTTATTCATTTAACCTAGTGGGGGCGTTATCAGGAAGAGAATAGACACTGCCGCTAAAGTACAGTTATTTTATTACAAAAAATAGAACCTGAAAAATTAAATAAGATGAAAGAAAATAAAAGGGAAAAAGCTAGGGAGAGTGTATTCAAAAAGTAAAACTCGTGGCAAATGGAAGGAAGGAGAGCAGAAGAAAATCCAAAGATACAGGAAGTGTATATCAGTAAATGTACAGTTGAAAATGAACAGAACATAATTGCACAGACAGGTGGGAGGGATGAACTATAAAGAAAATCACTATCTTGAATAACTAGATAGAAAGAAAAAATTATAGTAGCATAGGAGAGCAAGTGTTAGGACAGTAGAGAGAATATTTTGGCAAGGTAAGAATATTTTCGTTGAATTATGGAAATGCACAACAGGAACTGCTGTCTAGTCTTCGATTGTTCTTGACGGAGTGAACCAACACCTTTGAAAGAGGAAATTAGGTTATCAGTCTCTTCCTTGCCTGAGACTGAGACTGAGACTGAGACTGAGACTGAGACTGAGACTGAATCTCAGAGACTGAGACTCAAACACACATTTCAAGTCAAAAGCAGGAAGAAATATAGATTTAGGCAGGAAATATTTGAGTTTATCTGCAGAATCTGACAAATTATAATTATATTCTGATCAGATCACAAGAATTGGGAATGAATAAGTAACAAAGAACGGTGATTTTTTTCTTTTATATGAGAGAAGCACTAGCCAAGGCCAACAAAAAGTGCGAAAACAAAGGGCCACTGTGAGTGCCAACCCCAGTAATAAGAGCATATTCTTTGACTTTTGTCCATGAATGTACTGGGAGCGGTGGACAGTAGTAGAACGTAAGCTTTTTTTGTTCCCTTCTCGAAAATAACGGGGGTTGAGGGTCTGTCGTCCTGCAAATGATGACAAAGATGAGGGTGTAATCACATCCCCCACGAATGTGAACGAAGGTCAACAGTAAGCAATTTTATTCTATAAAATCTTGAGACGGACAGACAGTCCAATATACAAATAAAAAGGAAAGACTTAGTAAAGGAAAGACTTCTTTGTTGTTGCTCACTTTGAAAAGTTATACAGAAAGTATCAAATTATTAAAATCGATTGAATTATGAAAATGAAAGCAGTTAACATCACTTATATCCTAGTAAGCTAATATATAATTTAGAATCGCATCACAATGGAATGTGTGCGGTGTGCGGCGCAGTGCTGCAGGGTGAAGCTTGGCAAAAAGTTAAACATTGATTGTTTTAACGAGGATGACATGTGAGAGTCCTCAATCAGGTGCTCACAATAACTAAGCTCGTATACGATCTCTGGAACGTCTGTAAAGACGTTTATGTTGCTCTTTTAACTATTAACGGTGTTAGTCGTACTGCAAACCAATTTTAACTATTAACGGTGTTACTCGTACTGCAAGCCAATTTTCGTCTTCATGGTCATAAAAGAAACTTAACAATTTAGAAGAATATCTCTAGATATGAGAGAAAAAGTAAATTTTATTGCACGTCATGGAGGGCGTATCATAACTCTACGAGGGAAGGACATTGAAGTGGTAGTCACATTTACTTCAAGGATCTCACTCACGCCAAGGCTGACATGACCAGAGCTCGTAGGAGTGATTGATTTATGTAACCTTGGCTCCACAGTAGCAAGGTCACGGGACTTTTCACCACTGCCAAAGGTTTGCAAA
>NC_059301.1:5682486-5702486 GCF_017591435.1 Portunus trituberculatus
AACAGTGGTACAGTGGAACCATGCGTGCCTTGGGGTCCGAGGGGTCTCCAAGCGCACGGGTTCGAATCCTGTCCACGGTCTGAGTGAAGGTTGGACTTTCTCACTCGGGCAACAGTTTCCTAGCGGGTAGACTTTGAGATAGGAGGTACCCCAAAAAGCAACCAGTTTAACTCATAAATTCCCGTGAAAAGCCCACATGGTATATAAAAAAAAGAACGATTATTTACATTATAAGATAGAAAAAATAATAATACAAGGAGCAAAACAAAAGAACGATTATTTACATTACAAGATAAGTATTCCATATCTTTATAAGTATTCCATATCTTTAAGGAACCTAAGATAAATATATGCAAAGATCAGGAAAATTTTTAGAAATATAAGATGCAAACATCAACGGACTTAAACTTAACCGTCTTTGTACTTATTAAACAACTTTATTATTCTACATTTAAAACTTGTGGGGTTGGTGTCAGATGTGAAGCTTTGATCCCCTGGACAGAATACTGCTAGGCCTGAAACACCCTGCACACTACACAATGGTGTGTGTGCGTAGCTGCTGGTCTTTCCTGGTGGCCGTGTTGTGTTGTTGTTGTTGTTTTTTTGTTTTGTTTTTTTACTGTATGGCCTATAGTGCTTGTAGGCATACTTGAACAGCATGTATAGGAAGCGCTGTTCATCTTCCACCCATTAGTGGCGCAGGCAATTTTATTTATATTGGTACCCATATTAGGGCCCATATTACCACCCAAGCGCATCTTTGGTGTAACCACACAACCTGGGTATCATGGTGACATGTAGGTAACTTTAAACCACTCTAGAAATTAAATAGTTTCAAGGCGCGGTACGTGTTGGGATTCGAACCAACGTGTAGACGTCTGTCCGATCCCACGCTCACCACCTTATCCATTACGCCACCACCCCCTCAGTGTCTCGCGGGAAGGAGTTCAAAGACTTGTGCACAAATATACATGTTTGTATATTTAAAATATCGGGAAGCTTTAAGAGCTTAAAACCTCTAAAAATGCAATTCGTATATTCGTAAAGATTTTTTCTGAGAAATGAAGAGTGCCTTGATATAACGCCTCCCAATAGTGCAAAACAATACAAAAGATATTTATAAACAAATCTGTTGTATATGCATCTTAGACAGTCTTTAGTCAAGAAAGATTTAAGTCTATAAGTATTCCAGTTAGAGAAGAGATCTTTCATTTCACTTCAATGCGAATTTTCCATTTTGATTTATTATTAATAACTACACTTAGAAAGCTTATTTCATTTGTTTCTTAATAATGCAAAATTATTCAGTTTAATTATTGCTTGAGTGGGAGGAGTCATTAGTGGGTAAGACATCATGAACTTTGTTTTGTCTATATCTTGTTAAATTGATTCATTCTCTTTAATCCAATGGTTGACTTTGCCAATCTCTTCATTTATTATAAAATTAAGATATTATAAAGGTCATGTCCTAGAATGAAACTTGACGTATTATCTACACAGAGTAAAAAACTATTTGTTACTGGTACGAACGATGTCATTGATGTAAATAAAAGATGAAATGGGACCTAAAATGGATCAGTGAGGGACTCCACATGTGACGAAATTGTACGACAATGATACATGATTATGATATTTGCATTGCTTTCTGTTTCTTGAGTACCTGTTATTTAAACCATTCAAGAAAACTGCCATGAAATCCATCGATTGCCAACATTATTAGAGTGAGAAATTGTGTAAAAAAAAATTAATTAAATTATAAAAAAGCTAAGATTTTAAACATCTTACTATAAAGTATATTATACATACTCTGGGAAGGATAGTGTATGGCTAAATCCCTTGAATAACTTGGTCGGAACCAGTATTGAGTAGAGGTCAGCAAGAAACGTTGAGAGAGGTCATTTGTAACTCGAGTAGCCACTTTTTTGTCAAATATTTTGCATAAACTTGGCAAAATTGATATGGGTCTATAATTGTAGGGTAATGATGCATCTCCTCTCTGCAATTTTTAGTTAGTCACAAAATGTAATTTACCCTGTACAAAATAGTTTTTAATAATATACTCTGAAAACGAAGATATCGCATCTATGCATTCTTGTCTGTGATCCAACTGAATCTGATTTTTGTGTGTGTGATCTAACTGAAATTCGCTAAAATCAACTTTGAATGCATCTATCTTTCCTTCAGTAAGCTTTCTTTTAGACAGAGTAATTACATTTACATATTTTATTATCTAATGAGAAAGAACTAAAAATGAGGAAATGAGCAGCAATAGAAGAGTAAATAACTCCACTCGTTGCATAGTTGTCGTATTACTAGTCCAAATATGGTCAATGATTGTTGCAAAATAAGCAGTTATTCGCGTAGGCTTGTTGATAATAGCGACAAAAGAGAACTGTGAAAAAAGTTTGCTAAATTTTAGGCATTAGATTCAGCATAATTTAGAAAGTTGATATGAAAGTCATCCATTAAGTAGACAGGTATTCAGAGAGAGAGAGAGAGAGAGAGAGAGACACACACACACACGATTTACCTCAGGTCATCCATTAATTTTTCTCTTGTTATACTTTAAACTTTTGATTCTTTTGTAAATGTTCTGCCTTTAGTTGCTTTCATGGTTTGGATTGATAAAGGATAGCAAAGTATACAGACAGACAGAGCACTGTGCAGAGCTGACTCAATCTCACACTCTCACAACCAGCAGCACCGGCTAGTCTTGCCTTCCTGTTAGAGCCTAAGTGTTAAAAAAAAAAGATGGATTTAGATAAAAACAAAAAGAATAACTCTCTCTCTCTCTCTCTCTCTCTCTCTCTCTCTCTCTCTCTCTCGTCAAGAAGCCTGACTTGGACAATCACCATTGTATCATGAGGGCACGCAGCATTAAACGCCTTCACTATTTTCTTCACGAGGATTATTAGCTAGCCAGTCTATGCACCCACTGGAGGAAACAGTGACAGGTCTCTTAAAAAAAAAAAAAAAAAAAAAAAAAATCAAACTTGGTAACGTTTTTGGTAAAGTTAAAAGATTATATTCTTGGTGAAATTAAACGTGAAGGATAAATCTCTTGTTTTGTTTTATTAGTTTTCATTATTATTATTGTTATTATTATTATTATTATTATTATTATTATTATTATTATTATTATTATCAATGGTATTATTAATATTGTTATTATGATAACTGTTGTAATTATTATTATTATTATTATTTATTATTATTATGATGATAACTGTTATTATTATTATTATTAGTAGTAGTAGTAGTAGTATCATTATTTTTTATTATTATTATTATTATTATTATTATTATTATTGTTATTGCTCGTTTTCTTCTTTTTCTTCTTGTTCTTCTTGTTTTTCTTCTAGTTGTTCTTGTTGTTGTTGTTCTTCTCCTTCTCCTTCTCCTTCTTCATCTTCATCATCAATATCATCATCATCAGCATATTATTATTATTATTATTATTATTATTATTATTATTATTATTATTATCTTTGTTATTGTTGTTATTGTTAGTAGTAGTAGTAGTAGTAGTAGTAGCAGTAGTAGTAGTAGTTTTATTGTTATTATCACTATTATTATCATTACTATTATTATTATTGTTTACATTATTATTATTTCATTATTATTATTATTGTCATTACTATTATTATTATTACTATTATTATTATTATTATTATTATTATTATTATTATCAATATCATTTAGTATTATCATTGTCATTATTAGTATCATCATGATTATTGTTGTCAGTGTTATTGTTATTATCATCATTTATCTCTATGTATATACAGTGTACTGCTGATACCGACAGATTTCGTTCACATTTCACCACCTCTTATAATACACACACACACACACACACACACACACACGGCCCGGTAGCTCAGTGGTTAGAGCGCTGGTTTCACAAGCCAGATGACCGGGGTTCGATTCCCCGGCCGGGTGGAAATATTTGGGTGTGTCTCCTTTCACGTGTAGCCCCTGTTCACCTAGCAGTGAGTAGGTACGGGATGTAAATCGAGGAGTTGTGACCTTGTTGTCCCGGTGTGTGGTGTGTGCCTGGTCTCAGGCCTATCCGAAGATCGGAAACAATGAGCTCTGAGCTCGTTCCGTAGGGTAACGTCTGGCTGTCTCGTCAGAGACTGCAGCAGATCAAACAGTGAATTACACACACACACACACACACACACACACACAGGAAACAAAATGCACACAGGGTGGCATCACCCGGGCCCTAGGCCGCTAGGCTTATCTGGCGCTATAAATAGCTGCCGCGAACCATATGTCGGGTGCCAACATGTGGTTTGTGTACACTTAAGATGTATCAATGTTAGTATACAAGAATATATATGCATGTATAAGTAGGTTCAAAATGTAGGATTTTCACTTCTGTATCTGTACTCGCTGCCATTCAAATAAACCGAAATATTATTGTTGTTATTATTTCACACACACACACACACACACACACACACACACCTGGATCAAGAGAACATGTGTAGTGTGTGCAGGAGATTTATGAGTCATCTGTCACCGGGAGGGTATCACTGGCGACCACGAGTCCATGAGCGACTGAGACTACTGATTCCCTCTTCCATTCTCTCTCTCTCTCTCTCTCTCTCTCTCTCTCTCTCTCTCTCTCTGAACACACTTATAAGAGCGATGATAATAATTTCCATAAATTCGCCGGTGTGTGTGTGTGTGTGTGTGCGCGCGCGTGAGCGTGTGCGTGTGCGGCCGCGCGCGCGCGTTAAACAGGAGCCGTAGTTTGTGGTGCAGACAGGCAGTGGACGGGGAGTGCATGATGCGTTCTTTCTGAGCAGGGGATTTATGGGTAGTGTTGAATTGTGGCTTTGTTTTGAGCTGAGGCCGCCTCGATGACAGCGGTCACCGTTCCTGCCAGCCAGATGACTCACAGATCACGGCGTCTTCTAATAAATGTAATGTCGTATTTTCCCTTTTTTTTTTTTTTTCTTAATCAGTTATAATTTTTCTAACTATTTATGGATATGCATACACCATCATTACACAGTTCTCAAGCATTTGCACCCTCCCTCAATAATCACAACTCGTTCTTACTTTCCCTTAATATCCTCCTAAACTCCATTCCATAGTACTCGTATATGGCATCCTTTTTTCTCACTTATTCGTTGATATGAATGGATAGGTGGGGCACGAGCCTTTTCCTGTACAATTTGCCTGTAGAATAGTTTCCCCAAACAGCCTAGCAAGTACCTCAAGGTCTGGGTATGTTTCGTCTAGTTGGTTTTTTTATTATTATTTCTTTTGTATGTTGATTGCCTGTATTCGATAACCCACAGAGGAAGACGAAAAGGAGAAAGAGGAGGAGGAAGAAGAAAAGGGAGAGAATAAGGAAGAGGAGGAGGAGGATTTAGGTGTTGAAATTTACTGCAAATTTGTGAGATCACTCCACCAACATAATATTTGCTGCCTACTTTTCTCTTCTACATGAACTACCGAGGGGAGGTTGTGAAGGCTCTTGATACAACAGGAGTCTGACCCGCCAAGCGTGACACATAAATTCCTCTCCGAGATTACTGGCAGTGAGTCGCACTAAAGATATTCAAGATATGAAAATAACTCTCCTTGACGAATATCATGAATTTATAAAGAAAATAAAGGCTGGAGTGCTTGGTCTCCTGTTCTGATGGCCTGCCGTCATGGTACCTCAGAATAAGTAAGTTACCGCCCCGCCGCCACCAGAGAGCGAGGGGGCACCGGCAGAATGTGTATGGAAAGCAGGTTTGGACGCAGGAAGTGTCACCCCAAGCACAGAAGGTTCACTGACGTTGTTGTGTCTGCTGCTGGTGCTATAAAGTGTTGGGTGCATAGTGACACCGACAGGATTCATGTCGAAGTTCTTTATATATTTCTTTCTTTCTTTATTCTATTTGCCTTTTTTATCTTATTTAAATTTATATAGTAGTTATATTTTTCATTTTATTTTTTATTGATTTATCTGAATTCTATTTTATTTTTCACATTTTTTTTTACTTTTATTTTACGATAAGTTAAAAGTTTGAGCCTTGGAGTAACTATACAATGCACCGATTCACTTTCATTCACAACTTAATGAAGGACGTCACGTGAATGTAGAGCAAAGGCGCAAGAGTGAGAGAGAGAGAGAGAGAGAGAGAGAGAGAGAGAGAGAGAGAGAGGAGGGAGAGGGAGCCTCAGTTAAAAAATATCTAGTGTCCTCAATCATTTTTAACATTAGTTCACTGTGAGGTATCACCTGGGAGGAGATGTGTCCCAGTTATGCATGAGCCTTGTACCCGCGTGCTGGTGTACCGTAACGCAAGGTTTGGCGGAACACATAGCAGTGGAGGCATCAAGGAAGCGTTGGTAATGGCGACTGTGAGAGTTGTAATGACGTCAATGACAGTGTGAAGGATGACAGTGCTAAACGTATCAATCGTAATGTAAATGCATTTTCATTTATGTACTCTCAACCAGTGCTCTCAATATGGTTAGTTTATCATGATGTATATGTTTATATGTTGACGTGTAGAATTTTCAGTCTCCATTATAGATTAGGTATGTAGAGCTAGCTGGGTCGTTAGTTTTCAGTATTGAATCGGTGACAGAGTTCATCCGTTCACAATGCTATGACTCGTTTGTCTCCTGAAGTATTGAGTGAAAACGTTCGGTGACGCCACTCGGCGTGCAGGCATTCTCTGTGACACACTTACTACAAACAACAATATTCTGGATCTCTGCATGACTTAATGAAATCAGTGTGCTTAACTTTGAGATACGCTACTCATAGTTTAGAAATCTAAGTTCCCAAGTTAAGATTTTGACAAAGAAAATTGCAAAGGAAAAACATGTAAGTGTGCGTCAAAAGACAAAAAATACATGCAAACATTACGCAACACTTCTCTCTGCTTTCGCTGTTTCCGTATTGACTTTTCTCGCTGCGATGACATAATCCTACGTTTTTTTTTTTTTATGTACTCTTGATGGTGACATCTGTCGGTGTTTCTCTCTCTCTCTCTCTCTCTCTCTGACTCTCTGTCGGTGTCTCTCTCTCTCTCTCTCTCTCTCTCTCTCTCTCTCTCTCTCTCTCTCTCTCTCTCTCTCTCTCTCTCTCTCTCTCTCTCTCTCTCTCTCTCTCTCTCTCTCTCTCTCTCTCTCTCTCTCTCTCTCTCTCTCTCTCTCTCTCTCTCTCTCTCTCTCTCTCTCTCTCTCTCTCTCTCTCTCTCTCTCTCTCTCTCTCTCTCTCTCTCTCTCTCTCTCTCTCTCTCTCTCTCTCTCTCTCTCTCTCTCTCTCTCTCTCTCTCTCTCTCTCTCTCTCTCTCTCTCTCTCTCTCTCTCTCTCTCTCTCTCTCTCTCTCTCTCTCTCTCTCTCTCTCTCTCTCTCTCTCTCTCTCTCTCTCTCTCTCTCTCTCTCTCTCTCTCTCTCTCTCTCTCTCTCTCTCTCTCTCTCTCTCTCTCCACCACCCCACCAACGAGGATGGGCGTGCGTGACGTGGTGGTGTCGGTACTGGTGGTGCTGTGCTGGATCAACTGATAAACTGAGGTACGGGATTCCAGCTACCTTAGGTCACGCCGTGGAAACCATCTCCTGACTGGTGCTTTGAAAATGTACAAATTATGCAAACTCCAGGTGTGTGTGTGTGTGTGTGTGTGTGTGTGTGTGTGTGTGTGTGTGATCAGTAAAAAGACAAAAAAGTCGTCGAGACCTGGCATTATATATATAAAATAATGAACAGTGAACTTTTTTCTTTAGTGATAGCGTGAGGCGTGGTGACAGTGGTGTGGTGGTAGTGAGGGTAACGGTGGTGGTGGTAGTGGTAGTGGTGATGCCGGTCGTAGTTGTGGTGATGGCGGAGGCGGCGGCGACGACGGGGTGCCCTCGCCACCAGCCACGCCCAGACTCCTGCAGACTCAGTATTGCAAAGCAGGTACAGGGTCACGTCAACTCCTCGGTCACCTCAGTGAAAATTACATATCAGTCTTTCTTTTGCAACCGCAGACGTAAAAGTATCCATTGTTTAGCCCGAGCTTGGCGTTGTGTTGAACTTGGCGCCAAGGAGAGTGAGGCGTGGCGCGTTGTGCGAGGCACGTGGCTCTTCCTGAGGTCAGGGGATGTGACAGTCACGGGCCACGACTCACTGTGGGCGTAACTGTAGTCATGTCTCTGTATTAGGGAAGAGAAAAAAATTGTGGGTGTGCCTTTGTAACGCTCGAGAAGAAGGCGTAGTGAAAGTGGGCTGATTAGTATTATGTGCGGGTTTTATGTTGTGTGGCATGGAAGGTGATGATGGAAACTCGGGCCGATGCCTACCATCCCGTGTTTCCTTCACCACCTTCCACAACTCGTCATAATGTTCCCACAGTTGTATGGTATGTTAAGATGAGAGAGAGATTTACATTTATTGGATAAAGACATTGGGAAAGAAAATGTTTCATTACAGAGGTAGAGTAGTAGTAGTAGTAGTAGTAGTAGTAGTAGTGGTGGTAGTAGAAATGGTAGTAGAAATAGTAGTAGTTGCAGTAATATTGAGCACGAGGTAATGAGTGTTGATCTATAAAAAGAGAAATTTTAATGGTTGAAAATCTGTTTTACTCCACTAGTTACTTCCCTTAGCTGTTTCATGTACCGGTTCTTTGTTTGTTCTGCGTTAAGTCGTGAACCCATTAGTAAACTGTCCGTGTGGGGAATAGAAAAATGGTTAGATCTGCTGTGCCTTAATCCGGGAGGTTCTAATGTAATGCATAGCGTCGTGATCTTCAAGTAGTGTTCCGAAGTGGATGTTGATTTTTGTCTTCCCTTCCAAACACTTCCTTTACTGTTTACGTGGCACCCTCTACTGGACAAGAGGAGGAAAGTTTTTTGGACCCTCTACCCAAAACAGCCTTGTGGCTCAAGTGGATGAACGTTAGTGTTTGATCACAGAAATATGAACACCGACGATATTTTATGGTGACCGGTAACGAGATTGTCAAAACAAAAAAAGATTCATGCAGTGATTTCAGAGAGGTCCATATTGGCAATGCTTAATATATTGGCTATACTGTCAAAACATTTCATGTCACTCCTCGTACTTGAAATATTTGAATACGTTTTATTAGTTTTCTTTTAGCAGTAGAGAAGTGTTAGGAATTTAAAAGTATCGATTAATGTAAATTAAAAAGGTTCAGCTCATAAAACAGTCGACAAACGGCTTACTTTCCAATACTCCATAATGAGTTCAAGTACCAGAATCGAAGGTCTGTAAAAAGTTCATTGATAAAGATTATCTACACTACACTTCACGGAAGGAAGGACCAAAATTAAGAGTCATCACAAGTTTCCTCATACTTGTTCATCTCAAGCAAAAGAATTCCAACTAGTCGATCATTTGCAAAAACTCGTTAAGCACGCATAGTGGAGAACTCTCATGATGAAGACCGATGAATAGAAAGGCAATACAAAACTATCTTGCATTTGACATAAGAACTTCACTGATATTGGCAGTTCTTGTTATTATTGTTATTTTTATTATTCCTATTGTTTTTATTGTACTTTTGGTTTTAATTGTTGTTGTTATAGCGTCAATCACGGAAACGGATTCTGTTCCCTGATCGATATGGCCTTGCTACTCACTTCCCCATTCCTTCTCTGACATTTGTCCTCCTTATCAGTCACTGTCACCTCTACTTGCACACCACTGAGTCCGCAGAGATTTCAAAATAAGGCGTACAAAGCGAGCAGGCATTTCGCCTGTTAATGAAAGAAGATTGCAGAGGTACGGCTATAAGAAGTTAGGGAAGAGGCAAGAGTGCGGAGAATAGTGAGGAGAGGAAGAAAAATCACAAGATGAGGTGGATGAAATACATAAACGAGGACGTGAAGAAAACAACAATGAAAAAGTGAAGGAAAGAAGAGATCAGAACAGAGATAGGTGTTCTAATTAAGTAAAGAGATAAAGAGAACAGTAACGAATATGTGATATGTAAAAGGAAAAAAGGGAGGAACACAAAAACTGCGGTGTTTTCATTGGATAAAAGAGGATGTGCGGGAAAGAGTAATTAATATACAAGTGCTGAAGAGGAAGAAAAGACCAAAGTGAAGGTTGATAGACTGCATGAAAGAGGATTTGAGAGAAAAATAACTGCAGGAGAACGATGAGCTCGACAGGACTTAGTAGAGGAGAGTGTAAAAATACGGATCCCAATATGAGAGTACGTGGAAGGACAGTAATGAAGCAAGCACTACCATATAGAAGAGAAAGTGGTGTGGAGACAACAGCCATTGGTGTACCACAGTTTGAAGTGAAGGGTCGTGGCCGCCCCTTACCCGCCACCTGCCCTAACCTGTGACTTTCACAACCCCACTTCTGGATGATGCATGCGCTCCGTGTGAACCGCTGGAACTAAATAGCAGGAGATAGTGATCAGTTCAGGTGGTCAAATTGTTGATGTGATAATATTTGATAGGTATACGTGACTATTGTCAATTCCATATTGTACTGCTCTGAATTGTAATACCATTACTACCACTAATAATAATAATAATAATAATAATATTATTAGTAATAGATAATAATAATAATCATAATCATAATGATAATGATAATAATAATGATGATAATATTATTAATTAATAATAATGATTAATGATTAAAATTAATAATAATGATAATGATAATAATAACAATAATGATAATTATGATGTGAAAATAATAATAATATTAATAATAATAATAATAATAATAATAATAATAATCAATTATTATTATTATTATTATTATTATTATTATTACTATAATCAAATTTAATAATGATTGATATTAACAGTTATGACAATAATAATTGATATCAATAACAATGATAATAATGACAATAATAATAATAATAATAATAATAATAATATTATTATTATTATTATTGTTATTGTTATTATTATTATTATTATTATTATTATTATTATTATTATTATTATTATTATTATTATTATTATTATTATTATTATTATTATTAAAAACACTAATAATTATATTGTTTTTAATAGTAGTTACTGTCGTTATAGTAATAGTAAAACAGAGAGAGAGAGAGAGAGAGAGAGAGAGAAATGTAAATCAAAAAAGGAAAATATAATATTTACTTCATTATCTTGAGCACACGAAGAAAATAACATATATATATATATATATATATATATATATATATATATATATATATATATATATATATATATATATATATATATAGGCAAATTGTACTGAAGGGGTAAGAAGGACGAATGGAAGCAGCAGAATGGCGTCACATTTCTGGCGATCCATCATTGCAAATAAAGGCGTGGTGGCGGGGCTTGGGGCGACGTGGATTCTGTGGAGGAGGAAACGAAAGGGAAAGGAAGGGGAGAGAGAGAGAGAGAGAGAGAGAGAGAGAGAGAGAGAGAGCGATGGGGGACATGTGGCGGGGACGGGGAAGAAAAAAGAGGAAGGCAAGTCCAAGTATGTGAAGGAAAGTGACTCGAGAAAAGCGTTGTTGGATGTTTCCCAGACTCAGTTCGAACTGCCTTCGCGAAGTGTGCGGAAGTCAGTCGCTCTGCCTGGCTCTCCGCCCCGCCCCGACCCGCCCGAAGCCTTCAGCCAGAGGGAGTACTTAAATAAACAGATATTCAGTCTGTCACTTCACTCTGGATATCGCAGCGCGTGCATCTTGATTCAGAGACTGCTGCTCACTGCCCGAAGATGAGGTTTGTATTTAAGGAAGACTGATTTACACTCACAATGGACACTGAGCTTTAAACCTGAATTCGACTGACGGTGTGAAGACAGACCGCTGGACAAGACAACTAAGTGTACGAGTGACTGGTTCTGCACGAAGAGAACGGAAAAATGGAATCTTTTGTGCGGAGAGTGTTTTCTTTAATTCGTCATGAAATATTGTAAATACGTTGTAGATATTTAGAAGACATCAGCTTGGATTATATGCGTTCACTATTCTTATCATTTTACACAGGCATTTATGAGCTTTGTAAGAAGCAGAGATTTGTCATTCACCAAATATACAACATTTAAGTCCAAGATCTTTTTACTGTATGTTCCATATTCGATACAATATGAGATGTAGGTATCAATTATTTCGCTTTTTCTTCTTTCTCTCCTCTTTACTCATGCAATTTTGGGCTCCGTAACATATTAAAGACACATCATCCCACAAATATAGAAAATTCCACTCCTAGATCAACACAAAACATGATTACAATAAAGTTTTTTTTTCTTTCTTTTCTCCTCTTTTTTCTTCATTTTTTGTAGGGTAGGAGGCGTGGGCGGCGGGCTCCATTAAAAGTTCGAGGCACGTCATCCCACGAGCATAAACATTTCACCCTTGGATCTTTTTTAAGGTGTTTCAGTATCGACAGCAACGAAAAAGAGATAAAAACAAGTATTTTCTGTCAATTCTTTTTGTTCGGTTTTTTTTTCGTTTTTTTTTCCGTATGAAGTTAAAAGACATGTCATCCCCTATGTATGGAACTTTTCACTCAGTTTTTATTCATTGAAAGCTCCAAAATTCGACAGAATAAAGGAAGACATACAAAAACAAGTCTTTTTCCCTTCAAGTTATGATCTGTTGTACGTGACTGCCAAAGGTAGCTGCGTGCTGTATCACTCTAATGCAATCTCAGTCTCTTCTGCCTCTTCTGCAGCAGTGGCTTGTAGCACGAACTGATATAGCGATTACAGTTGTTTTACTCTTTTAATTTCAAGCAAAGTATGAATAGTTACTCTCATTCCAATCATGGTGACACATTACAGGGCTGAGAGGAGTAACTAATGTGGAAATTACTCGTTTTCCTCGTATGAAGGAGTACTAACACACACATTCCTTCCGCTCATCGTAACGTATTGGAGTGCCAAGCAAACACCATTGTGTCACGAAGTTAAGAAAAGAAAAAAACAAGTTCTCGAAACACACGGCAGTTTATTGACCTCAGCCATAATCGTGACTGTACTTTTAAGGTGTTTTTCCTAGTGATGCACAGTTCCCTAAAGGTTGCGATAGTACACAACCCTAATAAGAGTGTTTTATTTTTAATTGATCATACAATTCATATTTTTTTTTTTTCCAACCATCAATGGAATCTTGAAATACTCTCTTGGAAATTTCGCAGACTTTCACTTGAGTTTTTAAAGCAAAGTGTTTGACAGTAATCCTGTGTTCCCTCGTGACGCTGCATGTCATGACATCTCTGCGTCTCACCAGGTTTATTTCAATTTCTATTTCTACTGTGTTTACTGCAACCTAATAAATAAATTCATTTGAATATACAGTGTGTGTGTGTGTGTGTGTGTGTGTGTGTGTGTGTGTGTGTGTGTGTGTGTGTGTGTGCGTGCGCGCGCTTGCGTGTGTGTATGGTACTGATAATAATGATGATGATAATAATAATAATAATTATAATGATAATGATAATAATAACAATAATAGCAGTAGTAATGATAACAATAATAATAATAATAATATTAGGGGAGTTTCAGTCTCTAATTGACGTGATGAAGGGATATTAGTTCACTTAAATTCAGTGTGATCGTTCTTTCTAGTTCGGTGTTTGTGAGCGTCTTGCTTTGTGCTCAGCTGATGGTGCTGGAAGACTCGTGGTCCTCAGATAGACCCAAACATCCAGGAGCCTCTCATGACTCGTTCAGTCTTTCTCATTTCTCGTAAAGTTAAGAAGCGGTGAAATGAAAAGTATAAAAAAAATTAGGTCTTGAGTGGTGTGTGTGTGTGTGTGTGTGTGTGTGTGTGTGTGTGTGTGTGTGTGTGTGTGTGTGTGTGTATTGAAGGGGTGTTGATGCCATTCTGTTAGTAACTTTAGTGGTGTTCAATAGGAAAGGAAAACATTAAAAAAGCTTTAAGTATTGTTGACAAAAAGTAGTAGTAGTAGTAGTAGTAGTAGTAGTAGTTATTTTGCTTTGGTTGCTGGAGTTGTAATCGTAGTGGTAGTTGTTGTAGTAGTAGTGGTAGTAACAATGATAATAATAATTATGAAAGTAATAATAGTGACAGTAATAACCAACAATAATCATAATAATGATGGTGAAAATAATAATGATAATGATAATAATAATAATAATAATAATAAAAATAATAATAATGGAAAGAACATGAAGAAGAGGAGCTCTGTACTTGATTTTCTCAACATTGGTGCGTGCATTTAATGACCCTGAGGGCCTAACCAGATGTGTCAGGTTCCCCACCCCTACATCCCTCCCTGCTCTCTGTCTTTGACCCGAGACACGCACACACTTTACTTGTGCAGTCACGAGGGAAATTTTAAAGACTGATTATTATGGTCTGGATATTTCACTTTTTTTTTCTCTCATATTCTCTCTCTCTCTCTCTCTCTCTCTCTCTCTCTCTCTCTCTCTCTCTCTCTCTCTCTCTCTCTCTCTCTCTCTCTCTCTCTCTCACACACACACACACACACACACACACACACACACACACACACACACACACACACACACACACACACTTTGTGTGTGTGTGTGTGTGTGTGTGTGTGTGAGAGAGAGAGAGAGAGAGAGGGGAGCGGTGGCGTTGTGGATAAGTTGGTGAGCGCGGAATGGGGCAGACGTCCACGCGTCGGTTCGAATCCCACCACATACTGCCTTGAAACTATGCCATTTGTCGAGTGGTTTAAAGTTACCTACATGTCACCATGATACCCAGGTTCTAGATGGTTACATCAAAGATGCGCTTGGGTGGTGATATGGGCCCTAATATGGTTACCACTATAAATAAAATTGCCTGCGCCACTAACGGGTGGAAGCTGAACAGCGCTTCCTATACATACTCTTCTAGCATACCTACAGGCGCTATAGGCCATAGCGTAAAAAGAAAAAAAAAAAGACAAGACAAAAAAAAGACAGAGAGAGAGAGAGAGAGAGAGAGAGAGAGTTAAAAAAAAAATGAAATATTCAGGTTTTATCAAAGATTTTTTTTTTTACTGCAGAAGTGAAATGTATGTGTCTAAAGTCAAATGGTGAGTGAGGGAGAGCCTGAAAAATCTTGTTATGCGTTCCAGGTCATGGTGGTGGTGGTGGTGGTGGTTGTGGTGGTGGTGGTGGTGGTATCGTAATTGTTATAGTTATGATTATTAAAACAACCTTGTATTGAACTAGAATTAACCTCTATCATGTTCTAATGCTTTTTTTCTCATTCTGATTTTTTTCTCATTCGAAATGTTTCTATCTCGTTTAAGATTTCTCTTGGTGCAAGTTAATGGAAATATTATAAAAACAAATAGTTGAACTCAAAAATGCTTGACTTAGACAATACAGGTCTTTAATCTATACTAAACGAAAAAAAAATCTGACAGGTGCTTGCAGCCTAGCTTGGCTATGCATTCCTTAGGTGACAAGAGGAAAAGACTGGTATTATGATTCCATCCCTGAAACCAAACTAAAACAGACTTGCTAGGCAGCTTAAACTGAATGGTGATGAGATACTCAGCTTGATGGACGGGACGTGCCTGGCGGCGACTGTGAGGGAGATACTTTGTTAAACTAAACACGGGAGCTTCTATTATGTGTGTGTGTGTGTGTGTGTGTGTGTGTGTGTGTGTGTGTGTGTGCGTGCGTGCGTGCGTGCGTGCGTGCGTGTGCGATGATAATGATGGTGACAACAACAACAACAACAAAATGGCGATGATAACGAATTAAAAGACTGAAATCACATAATTTTGGCGAATGATTACTTTAATTGCTTAAATTCAAGGACCATTCATGCTACACAATAAAGTCATTACGAAAGAGTGTGTGTGGGTTGGAGGGATAGCTCAGTGGTCTGGGTGGGTGGGTGCAAAATTTTTCAACAAAAATATGAAATTATTCAGACTATATCATACACAATAATAGTAGTAGTAGTTGTTGTTGTAGTTTAAGTAGTAGCAATAGTTGTTGGTACAGTTGTAGTAGTAGTTGTTGTTGTAATTGTTGCTGTAGTTTAAGTAGCAGTAATAGTTGTTGTTGCAGTTGTAGTAGTAGTAGTAGTAGTAGTAGTAAAGATATTATCATCATATAATATTGTTGTTGTTTTTATTACTAAGTTTTTATTGCCTTTGTTGACAGTTTTGTTGAAGGTACTGATGACTAGGATTATGGCAGTGTTAGTCCCATGCTTCCTGTTTGTATTCTTTTTTTTTCATTTTCCTTACCGTATTAAACGCTCTCTCTCTCTCTCTCTCTCTCTCTCTCTCTCTCTCTCTCTCTCTCTCTCTCTCTCTCTCTCTCTCTCTCTCTCTCTCTCTCTCTCTCTCTCTCTCTCTCTCTCTCTCTCTCTCTCTCTCTCTCTCTTTGAGAGCGACATACACACACACACACACACACACACACACACACACACACACACACACACACACACACACACACACACACACACACAATAAAAAATAAATAGATAAATAAATAGAATAAGAATAAGAAAAATAGGTAACCTTTCCACAATGACTTGATTGTAAAACCGAAAGACAGCTGTGGGAAATTGTTTAACTGTCTTAACAACTTGTACTTGCACTACAATCGTTATTCCGTAACTTCATCTCTTCTAGATCGGCTGAGAGTGGAAAAAGAATGGGGAATAATAGAAAAAATATATGGTATTCCTAAAAAGACACAGATGAAGTCACTTTATACTAGTATCTCGTATAACATCCGCTTCCAACCTCGCGACTAACCTTGCATTCCGCCATCACGAAAAACCCTGGTAATGCTCCTCTACTACCACACCCTAAGACTTGATGGGTTCCTCGTGGGTGTGGCTGGAGAGGGATAGGAAGAACAGGAGCTGAATTCCATGGGGTTTGAAGGTAGAACCTTTACTAACCACAAAGAATTGTCCAGGGTGGAATTGTTAGGTGTGTGTGTGTGTGTGTGTGTGTGTGTGTGTGTGTGTGTGTGTGTGTGTGTGTGTGTGTGTGTGTGTGTGTGTGCTTGTGTGGCCTTTGTGTCTTCAAAAATTTCAAGTCATCCAGTTTCAAGTATACGTAAGAAAAAAATGCACAGAAAAAAGTGGAAATAATACATAATGATAAAATAAAATCTTGAGAAAGTGAAAGGACTGGAAGAGAGAGAGAGAGAGAGAGAGAGAGAGAGAGAGAGAGAGAGAGAGAGAGAGACAGAAAGGGGAGGTTAGGAGAAAAAGTGAAACTGCATAATTATTTTAGCTTATAATAATTCATGTATCATGTTGTTAAGATCACTATTATTTTTACATTATATTTCCGTGTCTTTCTCGCTTTTCTCTCAATGACAGATTACCTCCCTTCTCGTAAGGAACACGTGCAAGTAAAACCATATAGCGTGTCAAAGTGTTTCCTGGACTCTGGGAACCACGAGCATTAGTAACGAGAGGGAAGAGGAAACGAAGGAAAGGAGCAAAAGCGACGGATGCATGGAGAAAGGGAAGGAAAATTAAGAGAAGAGAAATATTTCATCCAATGGAGAGATATAAATGAAAACAAGCGTCATACACGTTATCTTAGTTTTGTCGTTAAAGAACAAAAAAGAAATGAGAAAACAATACAGTAGGTGCTGGGTTTCATGTGATATAGGAGTGGCGTGCTTGGTGGCTGTGGCTGGCTCCAGTGACACACAGCTGTTGGGAGAGTGTTGGGGAGGAAGGAAAGGAGAGCGCGAGAATAACTGTGGATAAGAAAATAATAATAAAAGTGACGGAAAACAACAAATGTGAGATGTGGAGAGAGGGGAGAGAGGGGAGAGAGAGAGAGAGAGAGAGAGAGAGAGAGAGAGAGAGAGAGAGAGAGAGAGAGAGAGAGAGAGAACACACCACTGGAAACGGAGGAAGTGTATCGAGAACCTACTTTCCTTTCTTCTTTTTGGCACCGGTTCGAATCCTTCCTTCCACTACGAATAAGAACGGGAAAGGCGTCTTGTCGTGGTACGCACCGGTCGTAACTTGACCACCCTAACCAAGAACCCAGCAATCTCCCGTTCTCCCAGCAGTCCTTTACTTTCACAATCATGCCCACGAGTGACGATAACAACTACAGCATCAGGTAACACAAAGAAAAAAAAGTCAATAAATAATGGCTGGTGACTAAACTTTGGTTTCTTTTCTAGTGATGCTGTTTTATGTCTTAGTCAATTGTGTTTCCTTTTACAATTGGTCAGTCAGTCACTCTTTGAACTCTTTACAAATGAGAGGAGGTGTTGGGATGTTACTCGTGCGTTGGCAAAAAGTATTAGTTTGTGACGCTAAACTACATAGTGATTAAATATATAAATTTGTCAAAAGAATGAATTGACTTTGATAATATTGAATGAATGGAAGGAGTGATCATGTAGGCAAACGTTATTGAATAAAGAAATATGAAAATGCAAATTCTATCCGTATATCAAGATTTTTGGATCACCCTGTACATTGTTGAGGTTTGCGTGGAGGTGGAGTGAGGTTTTCTACTTGTATATTTTCCGTAGTTGGTGGATGAGTGTCGTATTTCACTCTCGCCGAGTGAAGGTTGAATTGCTTGTGTGTGTGTGTGTGTGTGTGTGTGTGTGTGTGTGTGTGTGTGTGTGTGTGTGTGCGTGTGCTTGTGTGTGTGTGTGTGGTGCTACGGTACATTGACAGGAGAGTGCAGGAAGGTGAGTATCTGACTTCTTTCCTCGAGACAATATTTGGTCGTAAGAATGTTGTCATGCATCTGTTGTTATCATGGTGCTGTTGGTGGTGGTGGCGGTGATGATGGTGTTATTGTTGTCATGTTCTTGTGCAGTGCTCGAATGATAGAGGAAGAGGAAGAAGGAAGGAAGGTGGGGGCTTAAGAATTAAGTAGTAGAATTTTTTTTTTCTTTTCTTTCCGAAGTAGAATGATTCAGCCTTTAACTCCATGGGCGTGGCGTGTCCTATGCTGAGCTAAAGAGTTGCATCCCTCTCACATTAAGATTACTTTTTTTCTCGTAGCTTTGTGTTGCATTTGTGGTTTTCTACATCCTGTGGCTACTGCCGTTGTTTGATGGTTTGTGGTGCAATCGTTGTGTTGAATTAGATAAGCAATTGGCTAGGCTGGTGTTATTTTGTTATCAAACATAAATTTCGCTATTTTCTTGCCTCACTCAGCCTCGTTAATGTTCAAAAGGCATATTTTTTTGCTTATTGCGTGAGATAGTAATTGATATAGTGAGTGTAAACAGTAACGACAGGGTTGATAACCTGCGAGAAAAAAAAACGTGGTAAAACAAAACCATGTGCCGATAGGTTTGAGAAATGACGCTATTTATAAAACCCTCTGAAGCTTTCAATCCCGAGGACGACACTTAGGGCCTTTGTCTCTCAAAACAGAGTCGTTTACACAGAAAACATAGCAGAAGCTAAATAATGCAGAAGTAATTGCATCATCTAACCTCGTTTACCTGATATATATATATATATATATATATATATATATATATATATATATATATATATATATATATATATATATATATATATATATATATATATATATATATATATATATATATATATATATATATATATATATATATATATATATATATAGATAGATAGATAGATGTGTGTGCGTGTGTGCGCACACACACTCACACACACACACACACACACACACACACACACACACACACACACACACACACACACACACACACACACACACACACACACACACACTTTTTTTTTCTAATCGAGAGCTGCTATTGTTTGTGTATCAGTGAATGTCTCAAGGTCACATGCACAATTCTTTATCATACTGAAGTGTACGAGTTGATAATAGAAGTAATGACAATACATTTAAAGAAAATAAACAAAACGAAGTGAATGTACAAAGAAGGTTATATTTATGATTAAGATATGTATCTTACGCAAAGCTCTATTCTCGCTGTTAAACCAATGAACCTTGGTGGGTAAAATACGACGTTATTGATATAAATAATGACATAATTACGACTTAACAAGCTCACGTCGCAGTGTTATGTCTCCTCGCCTGAATCAGGTTGCCGATTTATCTC
>NC_059301.1:5714986-5724986 GCF_017591435.1 Portunus trituberculatus
GAGAAAGACCCGTGTTTCACTGTGGTCACTCCATTGTTACCGTGAAAATATTGCAGTTTTATTTTGTGCATAACGCAATCTCTCTTGTGTTGCTGATGGAGAACAGGGAAGCTTTGTGTGTGTGTGTGTGTGTGGGTGTGTGGGTGGATGGGTGGGTGGGTAGGTGTGTAATTCACCGTGGTCTTTAGGATCACGTGCTACATTCGTGACCACAGCTAAACTTTACCGGAGAGAATTTATGAGGCCATGAAAACCAGATCTGTGAGTTACGACCTTTCATTTACCCAGCATCCAATCCTCTTACTCGTGGAGGAGGCTGCTTGCACATCACTTAAGACATGAATCCTGACCTGCCACATTTTAAGAGGAAATCATATCATAGAACTGACGAGTAGTGTGTGTGTGTGTGTGTGTGTGTTTGTGTGTGTGTGTGCGTGTGCGTTTGTGTGTGTGTGACTGTTGACATTCATCAAAAAAGCCTTAGTATAAGATTTCAGTCCCTAAAGATGAAAGAGCCACAACGATCATCCAGAACTGAAGGGGGTGTGTGTGTAAGTGTGTTTGAAAGTATTCGAGTTTGTTTCAGCCTCGTGTGACGTGTTAATCTGTCTTCTGGGTGTATGCATACCCCTTATTCTCACCGTTGTAGAACATAATTCAGAATAATGACAGGTTAGGAAATTGCAGCCTGAGGGGTGAACAAGGAGAAAGGTAACTAACTACAGCGTCGCCTTGACATCGCACCACTACCACAACCACCACCACCACCACTACTACTACCACGCGCTGCCTCCTCAACCCACCACACCGCGAATCACGTCGCGTCACGTTCACCGCGTATTATAAAACGTTTAGCCAATCAGTGATCTTTAATCAGGTGGTGTTAATCAGGTTCGTGTCAATCTCGTACAAGCAATCAAACGCTCCCTCCATTCCCCACCCACCCTCCTTCCTAAACCTCAAATCTCTTCTCTTATATCGACGCAGTATCGTTAAATTGCTCTCGCACACACCCATTCAACTGCCTGGAGTTCACATCAAGGCCCTAAGGTACATTTTACTGCCAACAGGTCCACCAATTCACGTTGAGGACTTAGATGTTGCCTCAAGGTTTTTAAACTAATGCGTCCCTGTTTATTACCCTCGTGTTTCCTTGGCCCTTGGTTATTCTTGATGGCTTTCCGTCCTCTCACTTCCTCCACGCCTCGCCGCGACCTTGCCTTCGTCATCAACGGAGAGACCAAGTGACAGTAAGAGAGAGAGAGAGAGAGAGAGAGAGAGAGAGAGAGAGAGAAAGAGAGAGAGAGAGAGAGAGAGAGAGAGAGAGAGAGAGAGAGAGAGAGAGAGAGAGAGAGAGAGAGAGAGAGAGAGAGAGAGAGAGAGAGAGAGAGAGAGAGAGAGAGAGAGAGAGAGAGAATTGATAAAATAGAAGTTTGTCAGACTATCATATTCATGTAACATATTTGTCTACCAGCTTGTGTGTGTAATTCACTGTTTGATCTGCTGCAGTCTCTGACGAGACAGCCAGACGTTACCCTACGGAACGAGCTCAGAGCTCATTATTTCCGATCTTGGGATAGGTCTGAGACCAGGCACACACCACACACCGGGACAACAAGGTCACAACTCCTCGATTTACATCCCGTACCTACTCACTGCTAGGTGAACAGAGGCTACACGTGAAAGGAGACACACCCAAATATCTCCACCCGGCCGGGGAATCGAACCCCGGTCATCTGGCTTGTGAAGCCAGCGCTCTAACCACTGAGCTACCGAGCCGTGTGTGTGTGTGTGTGTGTGTGTGTGTGTGTGTGTGTGTGTGTGTGTGGGCGTTCACTTTGCGAAGTCGCCATGAATAATCCCTTTCTTATAGTGCACTCATTCTCATTCTTTGTTGAGACGGTGTTCCTGTGTCTTTACCTAATCGCGGTGTGCTTTGACTCGTGCGTTTGTGTGGTGTGTGTGTGTGTGTGTGTGTGTGTGTGTGTGTGTGTGTGTGTGTGTGTGTGTGTGTGTGTGTGTGTGTGTGTGAGGGATGACGAACATAAAAGTGCATTGCAGATTTGTCAGGAAGCATTTACGTATACGTGCATTCTCTCTCTCTCTCTCTCTCTCTCTCTCTCTCTCTCTCTCTCTCTCTCTCTCTCTCTCTCTCTCTCTCTCTCTCTCTCAGGTTCATCAGTCGCTGCTTTCCCTTTAACGCTTCAGTAACCACCACGTGACTTATAATTTTTTAACTCTCACCCATTTCCCACGGGCGTTTCCCTTTCGTCCCCCGCTTCCTCCACGCTGCTTCACTCACGCTGCTAAAACCTGTTTGTTCTTTCCCCTGTGATTTACTCCTGTTCGTCTCCCCTTCACCGCCACCGCGCCTTCATTACCTCACTACTCCCCCTTTGCCCTTTTCCCACCCACTAACTCTCTCTGGGGTAGCCGAGTGCATGGGTGAGTCAGACAGCCACACTTGCCACCTTAATAACCTGCAGCGTAACACACGTCACCGCATACCTCTACGTACGCTCTGTTTCACCTCAACGCAAACCTCAATGTACTCTGGGCCATCTGTCTCATCTTTTTTTCTCTCTTTTCCGGCTTTCTTTTTGCTAGTGTTTCCTGTTACGCGTGTCTGCTTTTTGTATCTTTCGTGATCAAGAAATGTTGTAGGACTTTGGTTCAGGTTTAGGAAACTGGAGAAATGAATGACAATCAGAAGTGTAATGTTGCATTCGTTCTAATGCCCTGAGGAATGTCCATTTGGAGATTAAGAAGTGTTTTGTACAAGTTTTCTTACCTACTTTTTTATGATGGTTTATGAGCATATGATGATTAGCAATATGATAAAGATACGTGTGTGTGTGTGTGTGTGTGTGTGTGTGTGTGTGTGTGTGTGTGTGTGTGTGTAAAATTCACCTCGGTCGCCTGCTGGTCACCCAGCCAGTCTTCCCCAATACGGAACGAGCTCAGAGCTCATAGACCGATCTTCGGGTAAGACTGAGACCACAACACACTTCACACATCGGGAAAGCGAGGCCACAACCCCTCGAGTTACATCCCGTACCTATTTACTGCTAGGTGAACAGGGGCTACACATTAAGAGGCTTGCCCATTTGCCTCGCCGCTTACCGGGACACGAACCCGGACCCTCTCGAGTGTGAGTCGAGCGTGCTAACCACTACACTACGCGGTGTGTGTGTGTGTGTGTGTGTGTGTGTGTGTGTGTGTGTGTGTGTGTGTGTGTGTGTGTAGTTGTATTGTACAGGGCTCATAATGTCCAGTCTCCATATCTCCACTTACCTAATTTATCTTTAAAGTTATGCACATTATGTGCTACAACTTCATCATTCAATGCATTCCACTTTTCCACCGTTCTATGTGGAAAACTGTTTTTTCAAATGTTCTTCACACACTGTCTCTTCCTAATCTTCTTTGCATGTTCTCATGTCCTTCCAGCTTCTGTTTGTCTATCCTTTCAATACCATTAATTGTTTTATTCTCTTCTATCTTGTAAGGTTGGCAGTCCCATTTCCTTCAGTTTTTCTTCATATCTTAGGTCCTTTAGTTCCGGCACCTTTGTAGCTATCCTCTGAATCCATTCTATCTTCTTATATTCTTTTCCAAGCTCAGTGACCATGCACACCAATGCTGCATATTTCAATTTTGGACGTATCATACTTGTAATTTTTTTTTTCATCATATCCTTGTCCATGTATTGAAATGCCACCCTAATATTAGACAACATGTAATACGTTGTTCCATATGTTTTATTTGTTTTTGTTTTTTTCCGGGCTCTGTTTCTTGTATAACTACTTCCAGATCTTTTTTCCTCTTTAGTCTTCATTATTTGTTCCTCTCCCATCAAATAGTCCCATACTAGTCTTCTTTTATTCTTTCCTGATTCCATTAGTGTGTGTGTTTGTGTGTGTGTGTGTGTGTGTGTGTGTGTGTGTGTGTGTGTGTGTGTGTGTGTGTGTGTGTGTGTGTGTGTGTGTGTGTGTGTGTGTGTGTGTGTGTGTGTGTGTGTGTGTGTGTGTGTGTGTGTGTGTGTGTGTGTGTGTGTGTGTGTTATAAAGCCGCTATTGGATCATAAATGATCGTAACAGTGCTGGACTCAAACAAAAACAAGCAGGTAACTGAGAACCGGTCCGCCTGGTGTTCCCGAGCCCTTCCCGCTCACTGGGATGGGGTCTGAATAAAGTGGTCCACTCGTGGTACGTTCAGTGCACACGTTATAGAGGCAGGAAGGCAGACAGGGACGCATAGGTGAAAGGAAGTTAAGATGCCCCGCGGCCACACTTCACATGACAGTGACACATGGCCTCATACTTGCATACCTTTTTATCACTTGCATACCTATCATTACTTATTACCACCAACACCGCTCCCACCTCCATCACTACACACTTATTACCAATGTCATTAACACCACCACCGCTACTACTCCCACCACAAACCTCACCAATGCTGCTATCACCGCTACCACGACCACAACCACACTACTATTACTATATCATTAACACCACCACATCATAAGCAACTCCAACATCAACGCCACCATCACCACCACCATCACTATCATCATTCACCACCGCACCATCTGCCCTCCACAGGTACAGACTCTCGCCCCTGGAAGTTGCGCATGACCTGCCGCTGCTGGACACGACTGGCACCGCCGCCGCCGCCATCTGCCCGCGTTACGCCTCCCCGCTCAAGTGTATCCCGGGCAGGTACCGTCGCATCGATGGCCTGTGTAACAACCTGCACCACCCCACATGGGGCGCCACCAGGGCCGTCTTCACCAGGTGTGTGTATGTGTGTGTGTGTGTGTGTTGGAGGGGCTAGGGGAGAGTAGGTGTGGATGTTGGGTGTGGGTGGATGGGTGTGTGTGATGATGATAATGTAAGAAGAAGAATGATAGTAATTATAAGAAATAATTATAATGATAGTAATGATAATAATAATAATAATAATAATAATAATAATAGTAATAATAATATATATAATATATTAGTAATAATAATAATGATAATAATAATAATAATGATAATATTAATAATAATGATAATAATAATAATAATAATAATAATGATATTAATAATAATAAGTAATTAGTAATAATAATAATAATTAATTAGTAATGATAATAATAATAATAATAATAATAATAATAATAATAATAATAGTAATAATAATAGTAATAATGATAATAATAATAAGTTGTAATGATAGTAGTAATATTAAGAGAGAAGAAACAAATTGAAAAAAGTGTAGGTAATTACAGTATTATGATTATAAGTAACGTCATAATTTTTCATTAATCATAATAATCATCATGATCACCATTACTATTACTATTACTAATAATAATAATAATAATAATTAATAATAATTATAGTAGATAGTAGATAGATACTTTACAACTACTACTACTACTAGTGCAACAAAATGATAACACAATAACCCTCAACACTCACGCCCGCCCCTCCTTATAACGGTGCTGGCGTAATGACCGGAAGAACAGTCCGTTGGTGGGATATGACAAACCGCCATTCAAAAGAAGAAAAAATGTAATGGTCCAGTGGCATGAATCACAGATAAAGAGCCGCTCAGTCCTTGATCACACACACCAGTACAGACAGCAGGCTCCGTTGTCCACAATAGGAACAAAGACGAAATCAGAGGTGTTCACACTACAAACACGCTTTCATTCACTGTCTCTGTTTTATCCTTCCCCTTCTTTCTGTCTCGTTTCCTTGACAGTAGATGGACACAATAAGATCTATCTTTGATTCGTTAGCCGCCTTACTATAGATACAGTCAACAGTATCGCTATGACGGCACTGTTTTCTTTGTGTTTTGATAAGTATTCGAGTGCATCATGAGAATTTGTGGTAGATGAACCCGCATCAACAAGTATTCATGTAAAGAGGAACACGTGAAGAATTGCCGCGTCTCCAGAAACAGGTAAACGGTAGCATAATCTGCAGAGGTTTATTTCATAGTAGAGAAATCACTGCTGTGGATTGTCTTCCACCAGTAGTGAGGGAAATAGCACTACTCACGGCGAGACAGCTAAGGTACGTGGTTAGAAACGTGTTACTGCCTCACCAAAACTATTTTCCAAGGCCACAGAAGTTATTAGCCTGGTTTTTATTAGGCAGGAATTTTGTATATTTGTCATAAGAACCGTAGAAACATTGTATAAGAAAAAATTAACTTTACATGCATAGAACGTTTCGTCTGGGTGAGGGACAGAGGTATTCCAGAATGTAGTTCTAAGTACAAGAAACATCTAACGGAAGAAAGCGTGGTTCCTTGCCACCACTGATCGGCGTGGACCACAGATTCTTGTCCATATCTCCCATATAAAAAACATTAAATATCTTCCGTGCCCGTCATACATTTCCAGCTGTCACTTTCTTACTAGACTTTAAATCTTATGTTTCATTCCACAACGCCTCTCTTCCGGGCGTAAAATTAATCTTTCTACAGCCAGTGCTTTCAGTGGCCCCTTGGCCCCGTGAGTTTCCCTTCCCCTGGGGCTGACAAACATATCGGGGCGGCGTCCGGATGTGGGCAGGTGGGGAACGGTAATCAAGACAAAATGAGATCGTTGCGTCATGAGAGTGAAATGCCCTTGTGTTTATGACGTTCATCTGTGTTCTTGTATTTGGTGACATCGTGTTCCTAATCCAATTCTCTCTCTCTCTCTCTCTCTCTCTCTCTCTCTCTCTCTCTCTCTCTCTCTCTCTCTCTCTCGCGCACACACACACACACACACACACACACACACACGCCCGGTAGCTCAGTGGTTAGAGAGCTGGCTTCACAAGCCAGAGGACCGGGGTTCGATTCCCCGGCCGGGTGGAGATATTTGGGTGTGTCTCCTTTCACGTGTAGCCCCTGTTCACCTAGCAGTGAGTAGGTACGGGATGTAAATCGAGGAGTTGTGACCTTGTTGTCCCGGTGTGTGGTGTGTGCCTGGTCTCAGGCCTATCCGAAGATCGGAAATAATGAGCTCTGAGCTCGTTCCGTAGGGTTAACGTCTGGCTGTCTCGTCAGAGACTGCAGCAGATCAAACAGTGAAACATATCATCGCCAACATTTTCTCTACATTCAGGAGTCCTCGGAAAGTCATACATTTCCCTGACCATAGCTCATCTCGGGTTCCTTCCTCACTACTATATGCAGTATAGGCAACAGGTATAGTTCCCAATACTTTTACTTTTTTTTTTATCTTCATTCATGTCTTGGTGGACTTTGCATGTTCAGATCATCGAGGGATTATGTCACACCTCTTACACACGCATGTCTTTCTCTTTTTTTCCGCCTACCTTTCTTGTGTCAGGGTTCTTGATACGTAGCTTGAATAATTCTGGCGTATGTTTCTCGCATGCATATTCTTCTTTATGCTTTCCTTAGCAATTATGTCATGGGTCTCTTCCGTAGCTGTAATTCCT
This sequence comes from Portunus trituberculatus, assembly GCF_017591435.1. Classification (NCBI taxonomy): domain Eukaryota; kingdom Metazoa; phylum Arthropoda; class Malacostraca; order Decapoda; family Portunidae; genus Portunus; species Portunus trituberculatus. The sequence continues at coordinate 5,722,444 of NC_059301.1, forward strand.
ATATGTAGACCCGGAATGCGTTTCTCTAGTACTATGCTTTTTTTTTTTTTTTTTTTTTTCTTTCTGCTATAGATACCACCGTTCCTCTTCATTCCTAGAGTTTCTTGTTTATATTTGTCCGTGTCTGGTCTTCCTTTAATTTTCTTCTTGTTTCCATACACGTTTTCAAATACAAATGACAAACTTTGTATTCAGTCTCTCTTAACTTGATTTTTTTTCTATTTATTCTTGATCAGCTTCTTGCCATTTCCTTAGCTATCTTTTTTTTTTCTCTCTCTAATGTCTCTCCACTTACAAAAGTAATTCTATAAGTAATCACTTGAAACATATAACTATCATTCTTTTCTCGTTATGATAATCTTTAGCTACATTTTGCATAAACGTTGAAGTGTTCTATCTATTTGCAACATTACTCTCCTCTCCAACCATGCAGTGTTACCTCTCATGTAAACCCACTTGTGTGTAATGATTCGAGCAACATTACATAACTTAACTATTGTGTGTATCCTTAACTTGTTACTACGTTCAGTCATGGTAACAAATCAAATGATCTACACTTTCATTGTACCATCTGTGTCATAAACAATGAGTAACATATCTTTTTCTTTCTTTTTTCTGATCAATATCTGACATGAACAGAACAATCCATTTTTAGTTATCTGGACAATATTTGCCATAGAGAGTTAGACAGTTTTCCCTCTCACCGACCCTTATAGGGGACAAAAACTTGGTACATTCTGACCTCTCGTCGTTAATTGCATACCAGGTTTTCTACCCGCTACTCTCACCTTGTTCAGTTGATATGATGAGTATTATGTTATCTGATGGACTGTGAATTAAGCCAAAACTCATGCAGTTGACCTCAACTTTTTGCTGTGTTGCCTTACTGCAAAATTTTTACTAAATTTCTGTTCTCTTTCTTTAGATATGTTAGAAACACTTCAACTTTTTACCATGGGTTATCTCAAAGCAAAATCTTTGCTTAATTTCTGTTCTCCTTATTTATCTACAATGGGTGACTTTCAACTTTTTTATCGTACTAATTTAGCACTTTTGCTTTCAAACGGGTCTGTGACACAGAGACCAACACTGAACCGCTTGACATTTACCCTTTCTACTATACATTTCAGCGGTGGACAAACGGTGTTTTTTGCAGATATCTCCTAAACGAATCGTTGGATGAGTATGATATTTCAACACACTACCTTGAACATCCGTTCGTAATTTATGGTTAACATACCACAGTGCTATATGTGTTGTGTGAGGAGTTTACTGAGTGATAATACGCCTAAGCCAGTCATCATATCAAAGGTGTTATACAGAATCGGACGAGTGTGGGGTACTCGTCTAACCCCTCCACCACCACCACCACCACCCTGAAGAACCCCCAGACCACTCCTTCTCCATATACCCCAGTATCGCATGACCCTCTTCCCCGCTTCCCTCTTCACCCCTATTCACACCATCAGCCTTCCACCTTTGATTTTTTTCCCTATTGTAATTACATACGTATAGGTATAATAGTTACATACGTCAGTATGTACATACATATCCATTAATAATATTATTTAATACAATTGCTGGTATATGTGGACATGAAAACCAGAGTGGGTCAAACGACCGTGAAAGCAATAGCTAATTCCGCTGTTAATGGCCGTATAGCTGGATAATAAGCAACGTATCTAACAACAAAATAATATTATATATAAACTGGACCACTTTTATGATCAATAGGTAGACAGTACGCAATAAGAGTATCAACTTTTCCTAACAGTAGAAGGTCCAGGTCACAGGTAATTCCAGCACATCATGTTCACATGGTTGACCATAACGACTGCAAACATGGCTCTTCTATATACTACACGTAAACGTGCTGTTGTACAGTAATTATCAACGTGAACCACTTCTTGCCTTCATGAAATTGTACCATACTCGTTAATAATCATATCTATACATACACACTTACAGAACATTATAATGTATAAATACAGTGGTGGGAGAAGTAGGGAGGGACACAGGAGTGAGGGAGGCGAGGAGCTAGGAGAGGAGGAGGAGGATAAAGAGGGCGAGAACTTCCGAGACGGGGAGACGTAGTAGTGGTTAGGAATGGTTTGGGTGGGTGTGTGTGGGCCACACTTGCATTCGAATGCGTCAACATGACTCGTCGGCTTTGTGTTATTTTTCACGAGTAAACTCCTCACATAACACATATAGCACTGTGGTATGTTACCCATAAATTACGAACGGATGTTCAAGGTAGTGTGTTGAAATATCATACTCATCCAACGATTCGTTTAGGAGATATCTGCAAAAAACACCGTTTGTCCACCGCTGAAATGTATAGTAGTATTTTTTTTTTTCTCATATATCTCCAATTAACCTCCTATTTGCTTACTAGTTTTGAGTTTCTCTGTTGATTCTTACAACAAACACACATCAGTTATATCACTCCAGTCCTCGCAATGATGACTTGTACATCAAAATGTGGCTTATTACATTTTCCTAATAATAAAATCATATTTGTTTCTGATTGGTTACTTCTT
>NC_059301.1:5727486-5729699 GCF_017591435.1 Portunus trituberculatus
TAAGGCCTATAGCGCCTGTAGGCACACTTGAGTGTATTTGAAGCGCTGTTCAGCTTCCTCCCATTAGTGGTGCAGGCAATTTTATTTATAGTGGTAACCATATTAGGGCCCATATCACCGCCCAAGCTCATCTTGGGTGTAACCACCTAGAGCCTGGGTATCGTGGTGAGATTCGAACCTACACGTGGACGTCTGCCCGATCCCACGCTCACCACCTTATCCACTATGCCACCGCCTCTTTTTCATTTTTTTTACTAACAATCCAGATTTCGCAATCGTACAACATCACTGATCATTTGTAACTTTTCAAAATTCTCATGTTTGTCAGTATCCCTGGCCTACTTCCTTATCCCTTCGTAGTGTATTCCAGTCTTTCCTCACTTTCTGGGTTTTCTTTATTCTTCATTCTTTACTCTCATTTCAGTCACCACAGGAACATGATCGCATCTTACACCACAGTCTGCTCGCGGATATGTCTTCACCTGCTTCAAGATGTTCCTCAACATTTTATTAATTGCAGTATGATCTATTTGGTTCCTCACTCTATCTCCTAGACTCCTCCATGTGATTAAGTATCGTGAGTGATGTCTGAAAAACGTATCCATAATCACTTGTTTCCAGCTTTCGCACCACTCCACCCACTGTCTCCCCTCGCGTTTGTCTCGCCTAGATCAAAACTTCCCACCATGCGCGCATTTCCACTTCAACCCTTTCCCACCTTTACATTTAGGTCTCTTATTATTAGGGTCACTTTTCCTGGTTTACACCGACTATTGACACTATCCACCTGTTCATAGAAGAAGGCATCCACCTCGTCATCGCTATGATCTCCCGTTGGTGCATATACCTGAATTATATTCAATCTATTGGGCTTAGCATCGATTTTAGCCAAAATGATTCGCTCAGACACCTGCCAACTTCCAACCACAGCCTCTGCTACCTCTCTCCGCAGCAGCAACCTTAACCAGCCTCATGTCTCTCTCCTCCCGAATAGTACAATATCCAACCATCTGATGTTACCTGTCCAGATCCCGTCCATCTAACTTCGCTCACTCCTACCACATTCAGTTTCATCATCTCCACCCTTTCTTCAGATTATCCAGTTTTCCCACCTGAGACAAGGTGTTTACATCCCATGTAGCAATTCTGCTGCAACAATCCAACCTAGCAGTAGCCCGATTTGGACTCCCCAATACCTGCTTCTGCATGTTTGGGCAAGCCATTAACAGTCGTCTTATTACGGACGGGCAGCACCTGTCGACATGACCCCACCGTCCGGACACGGCAGCATTCCCACTGGAGGTGCCCCCGTTAACGCCGTTATGCACTTTTTCTCTTTGTGGCACTTGCATTGTTGTTCTTGGTTAGATACGTGGTAGGGTCACCATTCCCTTTCCACAGATTTGGCCCATGGTCTCTTATTGGGTATTCTAGATTGCCTGTATTTCTACAGGGTATTCCTCCATCACCCAGAAGACGCGCCTGGTAGGAGTTAACTCTCCCCTGTAAACGTAAAATCCTTAACAGATCTTTCTTACCATTTTCTCTCCGCTTTTAGTGTTGTTTTATTTTTCAACCAAACATCTGCTTCACTCACAGACCCACGAACCCGTAACGAGCTGGAGGCGTGCTGCCACCTTCACCCAGGACAGAAGAATCATTACTGCATGGAAATTGGCATTCCAAAGAACGATCCTTTCTACAGACTCTTCGGCTTCGACTGTATCGACTTCATCAGAGGCTTCCCTGGCGTGCCGCAGAACTGTGCTCTGGGTGAGTGTTGGTGCTGCTTGAGACAGACAATGTGAGGCTAGATGTGTTGTGTCTGTTGAAGAAAGAGATCAATCTAGAGTGCAGTCAGTCTTAAGCATTACCATTGTTGGTATTCCTTTTTTCTACTCTTATCATGACTTCACTTTTCGTTCTATTTTTTTTCTTTTCGGTCTCTCATGTTACATGCACACTCATTACATTATTCTTGCCAACACGATCGCCCTCACGAGGTGCCGCCACTAAGCTATCTATGTAGTAACCTTCTACGGAAACACGGATAGTACCCGGAAGTAGTACGTACCTAAAGTACCTAAGATGGTTGCTGGTTCTGGTCTGGGTTCACATTTGGACTACTTATTGGCTACATAAACTGCCAGCTACGCCCAGCCTTGGTAGGTAGCCAGGGAAGTAGAGACATGTGTCGCCTGTGGGTGCATTGC
>NC_059301.1:5730199-5750199 GCF_017591435.1 Portunus trituberculatus
GGTGATCAAGGACCTTCCCTTCCACTTACCACTCTTTCAACATTTGCCTCATATTTCATGGTGACATTACTTTACATCAAAATATCAAATGTACCTAATAGTCATTTTTCCCCATTCATGGTCAAACTAATTAAGTCCTATCCTTATTGCTTCACTGATGTTTTTACTCCAAGCCTGCTCCTCAATCAGCTGACACTTGCATTCTGCAGGGATACTGGAAAGGCTATGACCCTAAGGTGAACCCTGGCATATCAGCCTCTTTCTCTGCTGCTGCATTCCGTTTTGGTCATTCTCTCCTACCATCTTCTGTGGAACGCTGGAGTCCTTCTCACAAGTACATAGGTAAGATTAAGGAAATACCTTATCTTTATTTTGAAGGAATTCAATATCATTTTTAGCTTTATGTCAGAATAAACATTCATTATGTTATGAGGTTTGAAGCTAAATCCACATACTAAAGTCAGTTCTAATATCCAGTCTGTTCTGTTCCCTCATCAGCCTCCAAACGACTGCACGATTTGATTCGTCAGCCATATGACATGTTCAGACCCGGTGTGATGGATGAGTACATCATGGGCATGGCCAACCAGCCTTGTCAGACCATGGATGATGGCATTACACAGGAAGTAAGTGCCTGTGGCATTACTCTGGCTGTCACTTACTCTACAGTTTTACAGGGATTAGCAAGCTAAGCATACAGCAAAAAGAACCTGAGTATAAATTAGGGTTCAGATGAAGGTAATTTAATATTTTTTTTCTCATACTGTACCCTGTGTTCACAGACCAATGCATAGAAATGTCAAGATGTCCTGAGCCTTTGTAGCATGATAGAAGGCTAACCCCAAACTGCTTCAGAGGCTTCATCTCACTAGACTTAAAATTGCTAAGGAAAGAAAATATGAATTGAGATCACTAGGGCACTTGTGTGTTTGTCTTAAGAATCAGAAATTCACAACCACATGAGCAGCACACCTCATGGCCTGCCACTGCAGTCTATCTTTTCCCTTTGTTCTGTCACTACTAGTCATCCATGAATTTGTTCAACAGGTTATTCTGTACAAAAATATGAGAAGCAAGGGAGGCGGTGGTATAGTGGATAAGGTGGTGAGCGTGGGATCGGGCAGACGTCCACGCGTAGGTTCGAATCCCACCACGTACAGCCTTAAAACACTTTGCCATTTGTCGAGTGGTTTAAAGTTACCTACATATCACCATGATACCCAGGTTCCAGGTGGTTACACTCAAGATGAGCTTGGGTGGTGATATGGGCCCTAATAAGGGTACCACTATAAATAAAATTGCCTGCGCCACTAATGGGCAGAAGCTGAACAGCGCTTCCCATACACTCTTCAAGTGTGCCTACAGGCGCTATAGGCCTTACCGTAAAAAAAAAAAAAGAAAAAAAAAAAAATCTTGCCCTTTACTAACTTACATTTTGAAGATACAGTATAAAAGTACATTGAATATATTCTGTGCACATACTGACAAATGTTAATGCAAAGGTCACCAATCACCTGTTTGAGGAAGCACACGAGCGGTTTGGACTTGACCTAGTGGCCTTCAATTTGCAACGAGGAAGAGACTTTGGTCTCCCTGGATATGGAGCCTTTAGGTGAGTGAGGTTATCCTTTTGGACTTAGAAAGTATGTAGCAGCTCTAATGAAGGTTTTTTTTTTTTTTTTTCCCTACCCAATTAGCAAAGCCTTTTCTTATTCAATTCATTTTAACATCTCATCTCCCTCCCTTGCACATGAGAAAAGGCACATACTGTACTTTCTTCTTGCCTCTTATTTCTTTTGTGTTTTTATCTATATTCATCCTTCTCTCTCTCTCTCTCTCTCTCTCTCTCTCTCTCTCTCTCTCTCTCTCTCTCTCACGGAAGTGATTTGCTACCTGTCTTTCCTCTCTTGTCAAGTTTTCCAGTAGTATACTTATTCTTTATATATGTTTTTAATGGTTTTGTTTTCTTGTAGGATAAAACATGTTGTATATAGGTAACACCATCCCTTGAAGACATCAGTGATATTAATCTCAATGCCCATCACTATGCTTGTCAACTCACTAGCTTTTATCTTCCCAATGCCTTAACAGAAAATTCTGTGGCCTGGATCCCCACATTTCCTTCCATGACCTCGCCCACCACATGACCAACTACACTACTTTAATGTATTCTGAGATCTACAAGTAAGTCCACCAACAACTCAATGGTGGTATAAGTTTACAGAAGCAACATTAGACCTGATATATTTATGGAAGATGATATAGACTTGAAATATTTATGGAAGATGACAAAGAAATTTACTGATTCTCTCTCTCTCTCTCTCTCTCTCTCTCTCAGATCAGTGGAAGACATAGACCTGTGGAGTGCTGGGGTGTCAGAACGGCCCCTCCCAGGTTCTATGCTGGGCCCTATCTTCTCCTGCCTAATTGCCACCCAGATGCAGCGAATCAGGAAGGGTGACCGCTACTGGTATGAGCTTCCTGACCAGCCATCCTCCTTCACTCCCAGTAAGTTAAAAGTGCATGCTGAGCTTTGTGTCATATCCACTGACATTTTTTTTTTGGTTTGCTCTCTCTCTCTCTCTCTCCCCTCTCCTCTCCTCTCTCCTCTCCCAATTGTTTCTAACTTTCTTAGGTTTACATTTGTTTCACTTATTTTGCTATTTGTTATTTTTCCATTTCCCTTGATCTGCCCTTTTGTCAAATAATCTCATTTTTTTTTCCTTTTGCTATGAATAAAATGAGACCATTCTTAAGTGTGTGAATGATGTGTGTACAAGTATGTGGTGCTTTGTCTGGACTATTCTGTGTGGTATTATTGGCCTGGTTGGTATATAGATAGATGAATAAGTAAATGACCCACAGAACAACTGGCAGCCATCAAACAGGCCAGCCTTGCAAGGATCATCTGTGAAAACAGCGACCATGTGAAAAACATCCAACTGTACCCCTTGGTGCTGCAGGACCCCCGCCTGTGAGTAGAAGTTATGCTTGAGACCAAAGTTGGTTTGCTGCAATATTATTCTGATACATAATTCAATGCACAAACCAGTAAATGAGATAAAATATTTGCTTTGTGAATATGAAATGCAGTTCCCATTGATAGGTAATAATAATGAAGGTAAAAGTGTTTGCTTTGTGAATATGAAATGCAGTTCCCATTGATAGGTAATAATAATGAAGGTAAAAGTGTTAATGTCTACATTGGGATTTAAAAAAACTGGCAGTGTTATGAGCTGGATGGTTTTTGCCCACACTCAAAAATCCTTATGAACCATGCTAAATATGATTTCTGATTAGGCTTGGCTTGAATATTGTAGATTATCCATCCTTAGCGAGATTCTCTGCTGGATACACATTTTTGTAAAACATTCACCATTCATGTAGTGATGGGACATGGTCTCACCATGATCATAAAGCTGGTGATTGCACAAAACAAAACTCTTAACTTGTATGTACCTAGTTGTATTTACTTAGTTGTATATTACAGGGTTAGAGCAAGGCCATTAGTGACCTGTCTCCATATCTACAGTAATCCAACTTTTTCCCTAAATTTGTGCACACTTTCTGCTGCTACTATTTCTTCACTCAATCCATTCCAAATATCCACCATCCTTTTAATGACTTCATGATCTTGGAGTGTCCTCTTCTTCACCTACCTCCATCCTCCATCAGTGATACCAGATCTTGTCTATCTTTTCCATATGGTTTACTAACTTACACATCATATTATATCTCCTCTTTCCCATCTGTCCTTCAAAGATGTAATTCCATTTCCTTCAGTCTTTCTTCATAGGGAAGATCCTTTATTTTTGGCACAATCTTTGTAGCAGTTCTTTGGATTCTTTCTATTTTCTTGATGTCCTGCTTGTATGTACACTACTGTTTCAGATTTTAGTCTAGGTCTTATCATAGTGGTTATGATCTTTTCCATTATAATCTTGTCCATGTAATAAAATGCCACCCTGATGTTAGTTAGTGTCCTGTATGTTGAAGCAAAAAACCCATTTATGTGTCTTTCTGGAGTCAGGGTGTCTTGTATAATCACTCCCAGGTCTTTTTCTTCACTACTTTTCATTATAATCTCTTCTGCCATTTTTGTATTCCCTCATAGGTCTTCTACTACTCACCTTATATCCATTCTTCTTGTGTATTAATGCATACAAATCAGCTAGTCATAGGAGTGTGTACATGACACATTTGGCCAGAGAATATATATGGGCTAATCAGTGTTCCAAACACTTGCCACCACACCACAGCTCCAGAGTTCCAGATATGTATAATGTACATTTCCATTGGCATTTGAATACAAGAAGGTCATGATCATATTATTGTCTGTGTCAACTAAAACCCAGATCCCTTTCCTTCCTCTCAGGAACCCCCGAATGTCTTGCAAGAGTGGCCTCATTCGCCACATAGATCTGACGCCATGGATCGAAGCTCCTATTGGCCCTGCCCCTGCACCATACCCCCCAGCCACTGAGATCAAGGTGTGCTTATTTCAATGCTCTGTAGATTTACTAATTCTATACTAATTTCTTTTTCTTTTTTTTATCTTTTGTATCACAAAAGCTTTTTATTGAGGCAGAATTTATAACTAAAAAAAAAAAATAATAATAATTATACAAAGAACTTGAGTTATACAAAGAACTTGAGTTTAATCAGATATATGTTCACAATATACCATCTTCTCACTAATGTCACCAAGATGGCCTAAGCAGTTCTACTACCATGCAGTAGCAGAGCTGGGCACAATTTCAATTTATTCAAGTGCAACTTTGACTTTGCAGCCAGATTTGGTGAGATTATGATTTTGCGACTAACTTTGGTCCCCCAGTGTGACTTTTTTTTTTTGGTGCAGCTCTGCTAAATATTATTTTTTATTCTCTTTTTTAGTTTAAACACAGCCTAAACAAATATCTACAGTTCCTCCTCCCTTCTCCATGTCCTTCTGGCCCATCTTCTCCAGCCACGACAATTTTTTTAAAAAGCTCTGTTCCTGATCTAAGTCGTGGAAAATTGGCAGTGCAACTTTGTGTTGGCAGTACAACTTTGTGACTTCAAAATTCATGGGCTGGGACAATCTGACTTATTGCCATCTTGGCATATCTCTACTCTACATTCATACCCATAGCAATAATGACTAGTATTAAGTAGAATACAAGTGTCAGTGTTCATTGTGTCTTTGGTGACATGATCTTTTCTCGTCTCTGGACGGATCACATAAGTTCTGTTCATGGTGTAACTTTTGTACCGGTGAATCCAGTGGTTCTTAAGTGGTCAATATTGACCCCCAGGGGTAGATGGGACCATCTAAGTGGTTAATGAATATCCTGGGGGTTGATGAATTACCGAGGTTTATATTAATCACTGCTGTGGTCAAAGGGACCATTGAAGATTTCCATCTGGAAATTTTATTATCTAGATTATGATTTGATTATAATAAACCATGTTCTTTTTCTTTTCAGTGTGTAAAATGGTGGTTTTTAATTTTGTTTGTTTTTTTCCTTTTGGCCACCATCATTGATGTAAAAACTACTACTACTACCATCATTGATGTAAAAAACTACCACTACTACTACTACTTTGCTATCATAATTATTTTCCTTAAATTCAAAGATAGGGTGTCGATAGAAATTTTGAAAGTTCATTGTCGGGGGTTGGCCAAATTAAAAACCAGATGAAGTTATATACCACAGTTTCTACTCTGTTCACCAATGCACAGACTGGCAGACTGTGTTTGAAGTTGATATGCACTGACAACACACATGTATTTAAGTCTATGTGGCCTTTGTACCAGAGCTCACACATCTTACTAATCACACATGTTCTGCTCCTGCCACCTACATGTGGATTTTTGTATATGCCCATCAGGCTTAGGATAGCATAATAAAGATCAGTGCCTCTCTACCATGTTGTAGCATGGTCTCTATATAATATAGACTATTCCTTTTAAGTAACAAAATTAATAAAATAAATCATTATCGGCATCTCAAATACCCAACCAAACACTTGACAACATTTCTTCTCAAGGCAGGTCACTACCTGTGCTTTGTCAGTAGTGGATGGTGATGGGTGGATTCTATCCAAGTGAGGAGTGAATGCCCTTTACGTCCCATAGCTCAGTCTTCTTCTGTTTCTGCTGTTTTTCCCTCCCTTTCTGTCTTTTCTTGAGGGCAGCCACGGATTTTACCCTTAGGGATACCAGCGTCCCTGCCCAAGGCTGACCTAGCTGATAGGGGTGGTGCTTGCAACCCCTTCCTGTAAAAAAGTTCATAGCCACTACCAGAGTTGGAGGTAGAGATCGGAGTCGAGGCTCTAGGCGCAGGCGAGCCTCTAGCCACAACCCCAATCCAGTTTTGCTGGGGTGTCCAACTGTGCAGACCCCACGAGTGCCAAGGCACCAGAGGAACTTACCTACCCGTATGACAGATGCAGGGAAAAGCTTGCAAGATCCCTGTGTCTTGAGAGGGATGGGAGGATCCCCTTGCCTTATTTTCAGCTTTGGGAGTGCCAGCAGGGTTGCAGACATGGCACTTGCCCATCGAACCATTCCTGGGGTAAACCTTCGGAGGGTTCTACGTGTAGGCTCCTGGAACTTCCTGAGCCTCTCAGAGGATCACCAACTACCTCATCTATCGGATGAGCTCAGTAGGCTGAGGGTGGATATGGTGGGACTCTCTGAGACAAGGAAGCCTGGCAATGGCAAGACCAGTAGCAAAGATTTTACTTACTATTGGTCCAGCATGAGCAATGGTCACCTTGTCAAGGGGGTAGCCATAGGCATCTCCAGCAGACTGCAGCCATCCATTGTAGAGGTTACTCCGGATGATGAGCATATAATGCAACTAAGGTTGAAGAAACATAGTCTAGGCTTCATGTCTGTTGTTGCAGTATATGCTCCTACCGAGATGTGTGAAACTGAAGAGGAGACATTCTACGCCAAAATTCAACTGTCATGATGCATTTACTGTCTTGGGCAACTTTAATGCTGTTACTGGCACTGAGAGAGGCAGCTATGAGCTATGTGTTGGTCCCCATGGCTCTGGTACCAGGAACAACAGCTCTTTCCTTCTGAATCTTGCAAGATCCAGAAGGTTGATAATTGCAGGTTCTTGGTATCAGAGATCAGCGCTGCACCGCTGGACTTGGTATAACAATGCTGAAGGGATAGCAAAGGAGATTGACCAAATCCTTGTTAGTACTGGGAGGATCCTCCAGAACTGCAGTGTTTTTCGGAGTGTCGAGTTGTTTGCGACTGATCACAGGCATGTTATTGCTAAACTCAAGCTTCATGTCAAGTCTTGAAAGCCTCCAAGATGTGACCACTGTATTTCATCTTGAGAAACTGAAGGACTTGAAATCATATGCCACGGAGTATGCAGTGACAATCTCCAATCGGTTTGGAGTGCTCGACACCCTTGAGGACCAAGTAGAGCTATGGGATACCTTGAAACTTGAAACTCTTAAGGCTGCCAAGGAATGCATTGGGGGAGCACCCAAGGCTTCGCCTCAGTAGAGACACTGGACAGTATTGAGTCGCGCTGCCAGACTTGCTGGGACCACGACCAGTACAGGACTTTTAAGAGCTCTCCTGAGGAGAGACAAGGATGTGAGGTGTCTCGCTGAGGATGTAGAATGTCATTTAAATGCTAATGACCTCTGACCTGCCTATCAAGCCCTGAAGAAACTCCACTTCAAGTCTACATCTCTAGTGAGCACTATCCTAACAGCAGACGGTCACCTTGTATCAGACGCAGATGGGCAGATGGTTTGTTGGGCTGAATACTTTGAGCAGCTGTTCACAATGGATCCTCTAAGCAGACAGCTCCAAACTGCAGGGTTACAGATTCTGGATGCTGATCCACCCATTGAAGAAACTGCATCCTCCATTGATGATGTCAAAGAGGTTGTGGCAAAGTTGAGGAGTGGAAAGGCAGCTGGCATCTGTAACATCAGTGCAGAGCTGCTCAAAGCGGGGGATGAGGCCATGACGCGTGGGTTGCATGCTGTCTTGACTGCTGTATGGCATTCAGATACAATTCCCCCTAACTGGAAAAAGGGATTGGTCATCCCTGTCTGGAAGGGGAAAGAGGACTGTCAGGACTGCAAACAACTACCGCAGTATAACACCGTTCAGCGTACCAGGCAAGGTGCTTGCCTATTTGCTGTTGATGCATATCCACTGTCACCTGCTGAAACACCAGAGACCTGAACAGTCTTGGTTCACGCCCAGTAAGTCAACAACTGACCGGATCCTATCGCTTCGTGTACAGATGGAGCGCCGAAGTGAGTTTCAAAAAGGAATGCTTGCAGCCTATGTCGATCTCAAGAAGGCAGTTGATTCAGTGCATCGAGAGACACTTTGGGATTTTCTGCGTCTCCGTGGGATTCCTGTAAAGATTATTGGTCTATTAACAGGCCTCTATTCTGGGACTGTGAATGCTGTGAAATGTGGAGGGGGCGTTTGCAGCTTCTTTCCTGTGAATACGGGAGTGAGGCAGGGATGTGTGCTTGCTCTATCACTTTTCAACACTTGCTTGCATGGACTGAGTACTAAGGCAGAGTTGTAGACCAGTCATTGTGGAGCATGTCGGCAATACAGGGGATTCTCGTGATTCAACCGTTCACAGTTCAAATTGTTGCCAATTCGAACTCAGTTAATTAATACCCAATCCTCAAGGTTCGACCGACTCACCAATTCGACATTCATATCTCACGCGCCACCCACCCGGTCAAATTCGCCGCCTGCCTGCCAGGCGGAAGTGTAAACCGACACTACCCTGTGCGTCGCTTAATCTGCACCACTCTCGCCCCAGCTGGCATCCAGGCAGGCCACACTCCGCCGTTCCACCTCCTGCCTCCACGCTGCTTCGATCATGCCGCGCAAAGCCGCTTCCAGCCCCAGCCCTAAGAAGCACAATTTCCCACTTTTCAAAGATAAGCTTGAGCTCATAAGAAAGTGTGAGGCAGGTATAGCTCACAGTGTCATTATAGCACATATGGGTGTCCCTAGATCAACAGTATCAACAATTTGGAAGAACAGGGACAGTTTTGGGCCGCCGTGGTACAGTGGAACCATGCCTGCTTTGGGGTCCGAGGGGTCTCCAAGCGCATGGGTTCGAATCCTGTCCACGGTCTGAGTGTAGGTTGGGCTTCCTCACTTGGGGCAACGGTTTCCTAGCGGGTGGGCTTTGAGATAGGGGGTACCCAAATAGTATCTCCCCTTTAGCCCATAAATTCCCGTGAAAAGCCCACATGGTATAAATAAAAAAAAAAAAAAAAAAAAAAAAAAAAGTACTGCAAGACTGCTGCGTCATGCAAGTGTTTTTATTTCCAAAAATGTACTGTACAGCACCCTAGTGTGTTTAATAAAAAAATGAGACATAAATGAACCCTTTAATAGTACTGATTTAGTCTAAATTAGTGTTTTTTAGAGGTTATATAGTAGTACCATCCTAAACTAAAGGTCAGGGTGGGGTCAGGTACCTGACCGCACCTTTTTACAGCGTTTCCATGTTTCTGATATATGTAAGGAACATCACAAACAAGATCAGTTCTTACTAAAAGTTTTATATACACAATATGATACATTAAAGCAAAACTAATTTATTAACCATAAGGTATTCACATGAGGCTGAAGAAACATGGCATGAATATTTTACAGTGTTCCTTTGAAATCTTCCTGTACTTTATTAATTCACTGGGGTTGTAAGGTGAATAAGTACTGTATTATCTATGGTTATTCAAGATAACCTTATAGTATTAAAGTAGGAAATACACTGGTTTCTTAGTAAATACAAATGTGTTAAAACTTCTCCTGAGCGGCAACACCCACTGAATGAGACCTGTGTCACGGGTCACACCCTCTTTAAAAAACACGCGCCGAGACTTTTTCCCCATTGGGTGGTGTGGAAATAAAGTCTAAATATTAACATTAGCATACTACAGCGTGAAAAGTAACATCCAGGAAGGAGAGAGAGAGAGAGAGAGAGAGAGAGAGAGAGAGAGAGAGAGAGAGAGAGAGAGAGAGAGAGAGAGAGAGAGAAGGGGGGAAGGGGGGAAGAAGGGCAGGGAGGCAGTGAGAGGCAGATGGGGGAGGAGGAAAAAAGAGGAGTTGGAGGAGTCATAACAACTTCTGGCGGAAACATGGCATCACTGTAAACAGGTGCGGTCAGGTACCTGACCCCACCCTGACCTTTAATTTAGGATGGTACTACTATAGTAATGTTTTGGGGGGTCTAGGCTGGAGGTTGGTCCCTATCCCCCCTAATTCTTAAGTATCCTATGGAAAAAATTGCTTCACAATTTGAATAAACACTGATTCGACCGATGAAAAACTGCCCTAACCCCGTCTAATTGCGAGGATCCCCTGTACTGAGATTACAGATCTTGGTTTTGCCAATGGTACAGTAATCTTTGCGGAGTCACTGGAGATTTTGGTAATGGCTCTAGAGGCACTGTATGAGGAAGCGTAGCCCTTGGGACTCCAGGTTTCTTGGCCTATGACCAAAGTTCAGGTGTTTGGAGGCTTACTGGATGAAACAGTACAGTCCATCTATGCATGTGGCAAGGACATTGAGATCTCAGAAAATTTCACATACCTTGGTAGTGTAGTGCATAACGATGGTGGGTTGAGCCAGGAAGTTGTACAACAGATTGGCCTGGCCTACAGTGTTATGGACTTGCTCAACAAGAGTATTTGGCATTGTCAGTACCTGTGCAGATGGGCATATATTTGGATCTTCAAGTCGCTGGTGATCCCTGTCTTACTCTATGGTTGTGAGACAAGGATGCTGAACACCGATCTGAAGAGGCGAATTGATGTCCTTGGTACTTGATGCCTTCACAGGATCATGGGTACCACTGGTATGACTTTGTGTCAAATCAGCAATTGCTCCGTGAGAATGATTTGAGGCCAATTACCATCATAGTCCATCAATGCCAACTGCGACTATATGGGCACGTGCCATCCTGCATATCAGGTCGTCTCTGAAAGGGATAACCCAGCTTGGAGGAGGCCAAGGAGACGTCCACAGAACTCATGGCTGTAGCAAGTCGATGCCTCTTGCTAGGAGTTACTTGGCATGGGAAGGGAGCCTGCATTTGAGACTCGCGACGAGGTGTGACCATCTGTTGTGGCACTATAGGATAGGCAAGGCAACACGTCTCCCGGAGTATGCCCCCCGTGACTGATTAATTGATGTGCAACACACATGAGCTAATGTTGGAAATTGCATTTTTTTTGTACTTTCTTTTATTTTTAGTCTATCATGTCAAGGAGAAAGAACTGTACCACACACCAGCAACATCACCTAAAAATTAACAGGTACAAAACAAGTACAGGCAACCCCGCTTAACAAAGATTCACACGAAATTTCACTACAACGAACATTTCCTTTTACCACCATCTGCTTGTTTAATGAACACCAAACTCGCTTTAACAAAATTTTATCCAGGGAATTTTTTTCCAAGTTTGAAAGCCCCGCTGTATCACACAAGCTGACAGGCTTTTGAATACACCAGTACCTCTCATGGACAACACATGCACCACTCACTCCCCTACCCTTTTACCCGCTCTCACTCAAAACAATAACAGTATCCAGCACCAGCTCATCATCTCAAGTTCAGCATGCTACCAAAACGCCACGCAACTAGCCCTGCAATGTCGCTTAGTGTTGCTAAGAAGACCAGGAAGTCTCTTACTCTCAAAGTGAAGCTGGATATTATTCACAGACACAAGAGAGGCCAGAAAACTAATAGCAATGCTCGCCACCACTTGACTCCATCTACTGTTTCTACTATTTTCAAGTCAGCTAAAAGAACCACCTGAACTTGTGACTGCAATGGATAAATGGAAAGCCTTGTGGAAATGTGGTACATAAGTTTTGTATGCAGTACAATGATGCGCCCTTTGTTTACATTCCACAGGTTGCCAGCTAGCGTCTTTCCCACTCCACTCTCCCTCCCTTCATAAATTTAAGATCTTCAATATTATAAAGTTACTTACATACATACATTAGTGCACATTATAATGACTTAGTCTTAAATTAAACTATTTATATGTTTAACTTCATAATTTTTACTTTCATTAAACCTTTCACTGTACTATGATGCACTTTCGCTTTGTTTACTCTCAATGGAAGTTCAAGTCAGGGGTCAAACTTCTTATAATCGGTTTGCTTAACGAAAATTCGCACAACGAACATTTTTTTAAGAATGTAACACGTTCGTTAAGCGGGGATTGCCTGTATGTGAAATATACAAAGAAAAGTGTTAGTAAATTACATCCAGGTCATAACTCCCTTCATGAATTTAAGATCATCAACATTATAAAGTTACTTACATATATACATTAGTGGACATTATAATGACTTAGTCTTAAATTAAACTGCTTAAATGTTTAACTTCATAATTTTTACTTTCATTAAACCTTTTACTGTACTATGATGCACTCTCGCTTTGTTTACTCTCAATGGAAGTTCAAGTCAGGGGTCAAACTTGTTATAATTGGTTCACTTAAAAATTCGCACAACGAACATTTTTTTAGGAACGTAACCCGTTCATTAAGTAGGGGTTGCCTGTACAGATGTATGGATGAAAGTCAGTATAGTCTATATATAGACAATTTTTTATTTGGTAGTAAACTCATCTGCCCTGCTGCTGGGAGGGGGTTAAGACCATCAGGCCCACTAGAATGGTGTGACAGGACAATCAGACCATAGGAAACGCCTCACTGACCACCTCCCAACTAACAGACTTGGAAAATTCAGTAACCAAATAATTTTGTTGATTATGTACCTGGCCATATCATATACAGTGGTTCCTTGGAGTACGAACACTCTTGAGTACGAACAACTTGGAGTACGAACAAAAAGATTGTTTTTTTTTTTGCATTGGAGGACAAACTTTGCTTTGGAGTGCGAACAATAACAAACGCGGTCAACACATTGCCACACTGCCTCAGATTTCAGGAGTGTTGTTTGCAGTTGTTTTGTAGTGCCGGAGATAATGATATTAAGTTTTTTTTAGTTATTAACCCGTCCGCTGCGGACGACGACACGGTGTCATCGGTAAAAAAATTCCGAAGACTGCGGACAACGCACGTTATGCGTCGGCAAATAAAAATATTCGTAGAATATTCCCAATGTGTTACCGAGCTCTCAAATTTTGACAGGGTCATCCCTGAAGACTGGATGTGCTTTGTTTATGTCCGTGACCTTGGACGAGGGTGACTCCCCACCCATCAGCTGATATTTACCGCTCACCACAGTGGGTATAGAAAATGCCTGGCTCAGACACGTTTTGGCTTATAGCGCAAAACTTTACATATACAACAGGTACTTAGAACCCATTTTTCTTTGGTTTTGGACCACAAGGATTCCATTTCCGCAATAAAAAAAAAAAATTGCTCAAACCCGCCGCACTGGCAGTACATGTTTTGAAAAATAGTGCCGCAGCGGACGGGTTAAGATCATTGCCTAGCCTAGCAGCACACATGGTCACGAGACATACAGACAGACATATGGAAGATTCTAGAAGATCCAAGGGGAAGAAAGTAGTATCCAGTTCATGAATCAAAAGCCTTAACCCTTATAGCCCGTCAGGCATGACCGTGGCGCTTTTCAAAAGGCGCGCTCCTTTATGCCACACAGTTTGTTTATGCTTGAAGCTATTTGTCATATATCGAGGCCTGTCGTTGGTCCATTGTTTTCAAGATAGTGGACACTTAGCCAATCATGTATCAGCTTTTACAAGGATATGTTTGTGTAGGTGTGAGGGCACCAAGCATGAGGATGGCGAGAGCACTTATGTCAGTATGCTTTATCATTTTTTATGTATTTCTTGGTGAGATATAAGATATACATGTATTTCCATGGATAAGTAAGCAATTCAGATACATATTATGATGCATGACAATATTGGAATCGTTATTTCTATCTCGTTATTGGTTTAGATAAGAGTGTGTAGTGCTGGCTTGATGGAATCGGCTAAGGAGGATGTGTTGATGCTTGTTTCTGACCACGAAGAAGTTGCTTACTTCCCTGATTTATTTTCCATAATGAATGCAGTATATCAAAGAAAAACTTATTGGCTTATATGAGTGTGTGGTGCTGGCCTGATGGAGTCACATGAGGATGTGGTGACGCTTGTTTCTGACCACAAGAAGTTTAATTTTCATTATATTACATTTTGCTTACTTTCCTGCTTTATTTTCCTATCTGTTGTAGTTATAGCATAATAGTGGTAGTAGTATATATAGTAATAGTATGCAAAAAGTAAGAAATTAGGTGAAAAATAAAAAAAAAATTTGGTCTTGAGAGGTCGTTTGGAATGTATTATAACTTCTTCCATAAGAATACATGTATTTTGATGCTTTGGAGTAAGAACAAAATTTTGAACAGATTAAATTCGTATTCCAAGGCACCACTGTACTTCCACGCCTGTGTCCCACCAGACAGTGTCTGAAGTTATGATACTTTAAAATAACATGGGCAGTGTCTGGTACATCAGAGCGCCTTTTTACTTTCAATTCATAACTGTTAACAGTGTTTGTCTGACAGACACTGTTGTCTGCAGACACTGTTCAGTTGAACACACCCTTACTAGGAGTGGTTCATGGTTGTTTAACTGGGTCTTGCATCTTGTCTTCAGTGGAGTGTGAATTGCACTTCTTTAGTTTACTCCCATATGTGATCTTGTGGCCTCTCCAGTAACAAGTGTCATAAGCTGCTAATAAATTGGGAGACATTTATGCGAGGCAATGATGACACAGATGAGCAATGAATGTAGTAGATGGTATACATCAGATATCCTCTCTTGGTGACTCTCAGTCAGGAACCACAGTTCATACTGGGAGGATGCACATAAGAAATACTGTTTCCAATATACAGGCAAACCCCGCTTAACGAAGGGGTTACGTTCCTAAAAACCCTTCGGTAAGTGAAACTTCGTTAATGGGGCCGCCGTGGTACAGTGGAACCATGCGTGCTTTGGGATCCGAGAGGTCTCCAAGCGCACGGGTTCGAATCCTGTCCACGGTCCGAGTGTAGGTTGGGCTTCCTCACTAGGGGCAACGGTTTCCTAGCGGGTGGGCTTTGAGATAGGAGGTATCCTAAAAAGTATCCCCTTTAGCCCATAAATTCCCATGAAAAGCCCACATGGTATAAATAAAAAAAAAAAAAAAAAAAAAAAGCGAACCAATTATAACAAGTTTGACCCCTGACTGAACTTCCATTGAGAGTAAACAAAGCAAGAGTGTATCATACATAGTACAGTGAAAGGTTTAATGAAAGTAAAACTTATGAAGTTAAACATTTAAGCAGTTTAATTTAAGACTAAGTCATTATAATGTACACTAATGTACAGTAGAATCTCGAATCTCAATCAATCTCATCTCAATATTTCGCATCTCGATTGCACCATCAAAATTTTACCCACGATTCACATCTCGATCAAATTACACGAAACTCGATCACTATTTTTCATTTTGTTGTTGTTGTTGTTAAGAGCTGCTACAATCTATTATGATCCTATGAACCCTGGAGAGATGCCTGTGGTGTTCTCACAAGCATTGCAGTTGGTTAGTCTTGTTGAGGAAGGCACAGGTGAGGCGAAGTACTGCTGATTGCCGTGACAAGTCGATACCTGTCGCCCAAAGCAGGGTGGGCAAGTCAAATGAGGTTACTCCCAAGGCACAGAGTTGTTCTTGCAGCACCACACGATGTGAGTGGAAGCATGGACACTCCAGCATGAAGTGGTTGATAGTTTCAGGGATGCTGATGCACCAAGGGCAGTACGGGTCTGGGGCAAGGCTCATGCGGTGGAGGTGAGTGGTGAGTCATGTGTGGCCAAGGCGGAGACGCGTGAGGGCGACGTCCAGCTTGTGGAACATTTTTCTAACCCATGGTTGCGGGGAAGAATCACTGCAGTACTGGCCCATTGAGGTGGTTTGTAAGACAGGGGTGAGAGATTCATTCCATATGGACTGACAGGTGTGGGCGATGAGGCGTTTGGAGGTGGAGAGTGGCAGGGTGAGCGGGGTAATGTTATGGTCCGTCAGGGCCATCTTGGCAGCAGCATCAACAACCTCGTTGCCTCGTATGCCTGAGTGGGAGGGCACCCACTGGAATGTTATGTCCCACATTTTTCATTTTATTGTATCAAAACAAACATGGCACATGGTGATGCGATTGTTTTGATTGCTCTCCCACCTAGCGGCAACTTGTGGAGTGTAGTGTGTACCAGTCACCCGTGGCCTCCCCCAGACATTCAAACCCCAGGCATTAAAATGCAAGAAGGATGAAGTGAAGAAATCAGTGACATTGGCAAAAAAAATTATTCACAGATTCAAGGTTAACGTAGTTAATATAGGTTAGTTGCCAAAGCTTTGGTCCCAATTACATTTTTCTCCATAAGAAATTAACTTCGCTTCTTGATATTTTGAATCTCGATCAGTATTTTTGGTCCCAATTATGATCGAGATTCGAGATTCTACTGTATGTATGTAAGTAACTTTATAATGTTGATGATCTTAAATTTATGAAGGGAGGGAGAGTGAAGCAGGAAATATGCTAGCTGGCAACCTGTGGAATGTAAACAAAGGGCGCATCATTGTACTGCATACAAAACTTATGTACCACATTTCCACAAGGCTTTCCATTTATCCATTGCAGAGTCACAAGTTCAGGTGGTTCTTTTAGCTTGCAAGGAAGATATGATCTCGCCAGTCTTCTTAATAGTGTCTGCTGACTTGAAAATAGTAGACAGTAGATGGAGTCAAGCCATGGTGTGAAGCAATGCTATTAGTTTTCTCGCCTCTCTCATGCCTGTGAATAATATCCAGCTTCACTTCAAGAGTAAGAGACTTCCTGGTCTTCTTAGCAACACTAGGCGACATTGCAGTGCGTTTTGGTGGCATGTAGAGCGAGGGAAGACGAACTGCTGCTGACCTAGGGGAGTGAGTGGTGCGCGTTTTGTCCACGAGAGGCGCTGGTGTATTCAAAAGCCTGTCGGCTGGCGTGATACAGCAGGGATTTCAAACTTGGAAAAAATTACCTGGATAAAATTTTGTTAAAGCGAGTTTGGTGTTCATTAAACGAGCAGATGGTAGTAAAAGGAAACCTTCGTTGTAGGGATATTTCGTTGTGTGAACCTTCGGTAAGCGGGGGTTGCCTGTACCTGAAAATGAGGCTGAAATACCACCAACCCCAATTCAATCAATAAGACTCGTGTAAAAATCGTCGTGTTAAACCACAGTAGAAAGTTAAAACATAATCATAAGTTACCTCTAGCAAAAATGGGATTAGCCTATCGTCATTATATTTTTCCAAGTTTCCCTTAAGCTTAAAGAGGTCTTTTAAGAAATTCAAAACTTTCTCGTGTGAATGACAGAAATAACAATCAATTTATTAGTGACAAATGTCAAAGTTCTACGAGGGCCAAGTTATTTATGTGTGATTTCTGTAACACAAGATATCTTTTGTATTGCAGCTTACCTTTACTTACTTTAGCTGAATTAATGGTGGTTTCTTCCCTGCAGGTGTTCTCAACAGCCAAAAGTTTACACGGTCCCGGCCCAGCCATATCCACCGTGGAGCAATCCTTCTTTTATGGCTATGGGCTCAGCCACTGACCTCCAACACTCCATCCCTCCTCTGTTCAGCTCTACAACGTTCTTAAAAATATGGATGAAAGACTGCAGTAAAAAAAAGCATCCTCGTATAAAACTCAAGAGCAATCAAATAATGGTGAATGTGGTTAACATTTCTGTTTCACATGCCAGACTATGGCTTGCTCACAACCAACAATATATTAAGACAGCCCAGTGGCACTCATTTCATACACTGGATATTATATATATATATATATATATATATATATATATATATATATATATATATATATATATATATATATATATATATATATTTTTTTTTTTTTTTTTTTTTTTTTTGGCGGGGACAGGTTACAGAACAAGTTCCTGCAAGCTGAACCACCTAAATAGTACATACATTGTGCAGTATTTTCCTCAGTCCACATTCTTCATTAAGGTCCATCAAAGAAACACTATGTATATGATATTATTATAGTATATTGATATTTTTAATTTTTACCCAATATCTAATATCTCTGATCTTACTACATTAGAAGAACCAAAAATGTTAAAGTTCTGGTAGCGAAGAAAATCTAAATCATGGCAGCTAATCCCTTGTAAGATTATGTATCAATATGCAGATTTCTAGACCAGAAATCTTTACTTCTTATGTTTTTCGCTGTACATACTTGGACCTAACTTCCATACCATTTAATCTTAAGGCACATGTGGTTATATTATGCTACGTGCAAGATTGTTGCCAGCAGAAATTCCACACCACACGACTAGCACTTGTATAAATATGGCACTGCTGTCAGCCCTTCCATCCTTCCCATATACACTAAACACCTTTCCTATGGTAAGGAGAGGTGGCAGTGCGGGCACATAGGGATGAGTAAGAAAAGTGATGACGGCAATGTTACAGTTTTTAACGAGTGTTACTCAGGCATGGACTAGAATATCTTCTGACAAATAGCACATCTTCATCCAAAGAGGAGTACAAACCTCCTTGTTTGCCTATGAAGCTCATTGTCACATAGCATTACCTTTTATAGCAGTGATCCATGAAATTCATATTATAAACTAGGAATGTTGGAATGGTGACACTCATGTGCAAATCTTCCACACTCATCCTGTTATTGAGAGAACATCATGTAAATTTGTATTATATATGCAATTTAACTATCAAAATTTAAATTCCAGTTCAGATCTTTGTATATACTATTATATATTATCTAATGTATGTTACCCAAAGTGGCTCATAGAATTTATAGAAGCCATATTAATATGTAAGACCACTGATTTGTGCCAGTGTAGCTATGAAAATATACAATAACAAAAATCAGATTCTGATATTGCCCTTTCTACATAAAAAAAGACACAGGTCCCAATGAGCAGACCGAGGGTGGAGAGCGGGGACCTGGGACCAACTTGGTGGTGGTACACAGCAAGACAAGCCAAGGGGAAGTAAACATCAGTCACCCTCCACATCCTGTATATTCAAAGTTTTGCATTTAGACAGGATAACCACAATAAAAAGTTTGGGTTATTGAGAAAAATTTGCAACAGCAAATATATAAATAACTTTTATACAAGGGCTACTGGCAGCTCTTGAAATAAAAAAGTTATAAACTAAACTATTTTTAAGCCTAATAAACTGCCAAAACAATAAGTATAATATAATTATCATAGGGAACCATGAGTCCTTCCACTGGGAATTACTTACAGTAGCTCGAATTTAACAAAAGTTCAAAAAATTTAGCAGCATGAACAAGCCACGATGATGAAGAGCAGAGCAAGGCACCCAGCACACTCCATAGCACCAGAGCTTTTCTCTTTCTAGTCCAGAAGGTGAAGGATATATATATATATATATATGTATATAAATATATATATGTATATGTATATAAATATATATATATATGTATATGTATATAAATATATATATATGTATATGTATATAAATATATATATATGTATATGTATATAAATATATATATATGTATATGTATATAAATATATATATATGTATATGTATATAAATATATATATGTATATGTATATAAATATATATATATGTATATGTATATAAATATATATATATGTATATGTATATAAATATATATATATGTATATGTATATAAATATATATATATATGTATATAAATATATATATATGTATATGTATATAAATATATATATATGTATATGTATATAAATATATATATATATATATATATACATATATATATGTATATGTATATAAAACATATATATATATATATATATATATATGTATACATATATATATATATATATGTATATAAATATATATATATGTATATGTATATAAATATATATATATGTATATGTATATAACATATATATGTATATGTATATAAAT
>NC_059301.1:5755199-5775199 GCF_017591435.1 Portunus trituberculatus
ATATATATATATATATATATATATATATATATATATATATATATATATATATATATATATATATATATATATATATATATATATATATATATATATATATATATACATAAACATATATATATATATATATATATATATATATATATATATATATATATATATATATATATATATATATATATATATATATATATATATATATATATATATATATATATATATATATATATATATATATATATATATATATATACATACATAAACATATATAAATATATATATATATATATATATATATATATATATATATATATATATATATATATATATATATATATACATATATATCTTCAGATGTATAAAAAAAATACAAAAAAGGCTATGGAGTTCTGGAGCCCTGACTCCCGAGATTAGCGGTAGCAATGGGCTCACACTGCACAGGCAATGTCCCATCTCCTCCCCTGTGCCATCTGGACTAAGGACAGCCCACCACTGGCCAGCTGTGCAAATTAAAGGACAGCTGTAACACTCCAAGGAGGAGAACCACCAAAAATATTAAGCCACTGCATGTTAACACTAAAACGTGCAACCTCAGGCACAGAGGAGGAAGTGAGGATGCGAGTGATACCTGTAGAGTTGCTATTTATCACATAAGAAGGAATAGCCACTGCCATCTCATCCTTGGAAAATCTTCAAACAAGTTCAACTCTGGAAGGCTATTATAGCAGGTTACTGTCATAAACCATATGTCACCTTCTCTGTCTTTACTAGTGAGTCTCCAACAACCAAGTCGTGGCTGCTTCCACCCTCACTGCCCCCCGTAATATACGGAAGGTACTTAATAAAATTTACAATAAAATCATTTCTTCTGGCAAATGAAAGTCGCATCTTAGTATTCCAAACAAACAATGTATTTTATGGGAAATGTCAAATAGTCACCAGTAAAAATACCAGTTCTGCTGCAGCAGTTAACTGGCAAGAACCTTTCCTGAGGCTTAGTGCATTAATCTAGTCCCCTGCAAGGCCTAATCTGCTTATCCAAAGGCTTCCCCAACATTGTCATGCCTCAATGAACTCCTACCCATAACTATAAAAATTGTATCCTGTGGAATATGGGCAAAAATTCACATTCATTAAGCTACCTCAAGAAACCTTGCACAACACTTGTTTTTCTGTAATAAAGAGACAATACACACTGGCTCTATATACATGTTTTCTCCGACACTCCCCTAAGCCTGCCCCCTGTTGGGACTACAAGGGTGACAACTCTTGTAGAGGACTGGTCTTGAAGGTTGAGCATGGCAGGTAGAGGGAAAAGGCGGAGACTCTGACAGGACACCCACGCACACTTTGATTTTCTTAGGATGATTGGTGGATGGACCAATTTCACGTTTCTGCCATAGTGTGATTCTCACGACTTAAAATTTTCTTGGATTTCCCAAGGCCAAATAATCAAGAGAGCCTTGACAAAGCTGCAGAGGCTCTTATCAAACAAGAGCAAGACACCACTAAAAGGGATTGCACATAAATACTCTTGTGGCATCTGCGGGTGTTGCAACGCAGATTACTTATCCACATCTTATTCCAAAACTTTCAAGACCTTGCCAATAGCGATAGTTTTGCCTGAAATCCAAAAAAAATACAGCATTAACACAAAGAAACTAACTTGGTAAACCTTACATAACATCATTCCAGATAATGTATGTATCTCCTCCATTCCCAACAAGTTTATATTCAAATTCATCATAATGCACTCTACTCAAAGTAACTTTTTTATCAATTTACTTATATTTTCCTTATGTAATAGGGGCACTGAAAAGAAAAATGTAGAATAAAGACCCAGTGAGGTACCAGTCCCTCAAAAGAAGTCAGAAATGATCGTTGAATACTAAAGGATAAGTTTTGAAACAACCTATTTGAAAGAGTTCAAGTCAGAGGAAGAAAATACACACGCAGGGAGAGTTCCATTGTTTACCATAATAAGGGATGAATGACTGAGAATACAGGTTAACTCTTACATTAGAGAGGTGGACAGAATAAGAATGAGAGAAAATAGAGTCTTATGTAGCAAGTCCATGAGAAGAGGGGAGATATGCTGTTAGTAACATTAGTCCAGCAGTTAACATGAAAACAGTGGTAGATGATAGCAAGAGATGCAACTCTGCAGCAATGAGAAAGAGACTAAGACAGTCGGTCATTGTACAGCTCAATGTGGCCATAACTAATTTTCTCTCTCCTGTCTCTCTTTGTGTACAGAAAATCATCTCAACAACTACTTTCAATTTTGTAAGATAAATGGACTACTATTTAGCTTATTCAATTTACTTTCATTCTATTACTAGTTACTTAAAAAAAAAAAAAAAAAGCAAGTCAGAAAGGCTTCTAATTACCCAAAAATTGCGAGCCACAGCTCAGGCTAGTGTGAGAGAGCAGGCCGCAGTTAATTTCCACCTGATAGGTATATATCATATAATAGAAATATCTAACTGCGACTTACATCACATTGCGACTTACATCATGTGATGTAAAAGGCTTTTCCTAAACTTGGAAGCCTTTATTTTGCTCCCATATGTCTTGAAATGATGTTACACAACTCATGGGTGAGTTCACATCCACTACTACCTTATTACAAGTAAGTGCCTGCGTGTTGACAATAATTTCCCAATGATTCAATGAAAATATAAATAATAAAAGCATGATAAACATTTACAATCCAGTTATACTCCACATTCTATTTCATTAGTGAACCTGATTATTTTCTGAATAGCACTGTCTAATAATGCTGGAAAAACAACAAGCAAATAGAATCAGCTAACTTTTCATCCTGTTACTGTCACTCTGTGTGGGGTGAATGGGCTGTGTAGCTGAATATTCAGCTCTCTCTTATTCACAGATTAAATTACCACCACTAAATTAAACTCTCAAGGAGGGTATAGCCACCAACCACAAGTCCAGCAAACAATCCTCAAACACCGATGATACATTATAAAAGTATGCATGGATACACACAAAATCACTAAAACTTAACAAAAACCCTCATTAGTGCAGAGAGCATTGCTGGTATTTCATAAACAATCATAGCTAAGTCCATCAGCCATACCAAGACAAAATGGCACATTTCATATATAAATACAATGGTACCTTACGATCACAGACTTCGTAGTAACATATTTTGCTCAATGTGACTGGTCAGATACTTGGACCGTAATGGCAGTTTTTTTTTTTTATGAACCCATAGCTCCCAAGTGGCTGTGCAGGTGAATACATATGACACAATAAGCAAGCCAAAAAAGGCCTATGTTTACCACTGTAACTCATTTTGTTTGTCTACGATTTACAAAACTTGTAATAAGGTGGAGAGCAGCAACTGCTTGCCTATGATGTTACCAGATTGACACTCATAGTGAATTGGGGTCCTGGGAAGGTTGGACCTGCAGCCTGCCAGTGAGAATTGCTAGTTATGCATTTCTGTTTGAACAAATACTGAGAGAGAGAGAGAGAGAGAGAGAGAGAGAGAGAGAGAGAGAGAGAGAGAGAGAGAGAGAGAGAGAGAGAGAGAGAGAGAGAGAGAGAGAGAGAGAGAGAGAGAGAGAGAGAGAGAGAGAGAGAGATAGCGCCTGAGTTGACCCAAGTGCAGATGAAAATAAGCTAGTGTGACAATGCCCACAATGGTATGCCTCCAGTGTGCACTACTTGCTGTAATGTCTATAAACTGTAAGATAACACTAATGATATGTTTTCTCTAACTCCTTTTTTGTTTCTTTCTCTACAGTCCCATAATTAATACAACTTTTCTTTCTTCTCTTCTAGGTTTTCTTTCCCAAAGAAAAATTCCCTAATCACTTCATTTTTGTTTTCATTTACCAGTCTTTGGCAGCCTACAATTTCATTTCTTTCTTTAACTCAGGATAATTCAATATGAAAAGGGCAAGGTTTTCTTCTTCTAGATGACATAATGAGCAAATTGTACCCTCAGAGCAGTGACAGATAGTGAGCACAATGTCAACAATACAGCCACTTCTTGAAACCTTCCCAGTTGCGCTCTCAAGTATTTCTTTTAAGAAGTACTTGTTCAAGTTGCAGATTACAGCCTTAGATTGGCCATGAGGCTGGCCATATGGCAAGCTTGCAGCAGGACAATACTCCATGGTGAGACTACATATGTACAGTGCATTAGGTCATATAAAGGTATTGGCAAGGTCACACTTCCCTGCTCAGATGCCATGTTTAGGATGGGGTTGACTTTTCTATAAAGAATAAGACTGATTTTTACCTCAAAAGAAATATGGAACAAAAGTTAGAAGGATTTCGGAAATATTTCAGAAAGACACCAATTTATATAGAAACAGAGGGAGAGAAAGAAAGACAGATAAAGGGTAAGGAGGTAGAGTAAGATTAGGGAAAGAAGGCAAGCCCGTGATCTATGGAGAGGTGGCAATAGTGTGGAGGCAGTCTACTCTGACCCTGACAGTCCCTAGTCTTCCTCCACTCCTTTGTCACCTCAGCAAAGTCCTTCAGGCAGTCATTAAATGCTTGTTAAGGATGTCATTGAACCACATGGGAATCAGCCATTACACCACACTGAAAGCTATATCTTTAATTCGTCTATTCTTGGTAAGACAAATTTTTATTGCTGTACATTTCTTAAATAATATTTAAAGCTTTTATTTTTGCATTGAACATAAAATAAGGTGATTTAAATGCCAAATGTTTTTTAGCATTATTATATAATGTGATTTAAATGCCAAATATTTTTTAGCCTTACTAAATTACAGAAAAAGGGAAAGGGCTGGGGAGATTAAGGGTCTCATAGACAAGCCACTCTCAGTAACAGACAACATGCAATAATGGATACCCACTTGTCCCCGAAGTGTCCGTTATC
Organism: Portunus trituberculatus; assembly: GCF_017591435.1. Classification (NCBI taxonomy): domain Eukaryota; kingdom Metazoa; phylum Arthropoda; class Malacostraca; order Decapoda; family Portunidae; genus Portunus; species Portunus trituberculatus. The sequence goes on from NC_059301.1 coordinate 5,760,082, forward strand.
ATGAGGTAACTCTGCATATAAGAAACTAACATGACCGGTAACCAATTAATGTTATTGGTCATCATCAATGCTATATAACAGGGTCTACCCTGATTCAATGCCACATATGATAGTCAGAAGTCTGTCAACATCATAACATGCTTGTACATACCATAACACAATCCCAAACCATATTTTTCAATATAAAACATAATAACAAATATCAGTAACATTGAGTAAATAATGTCCTCCTTTGAGGCAATAAAGTGTTATCATAAGTAACTAATACAAGCAGTACGATCAATTTTTCCAAACTCTCACAAATCTTGCCTCACATGGCTTCTATGAGCCATTATTTTCTTTTAAATATAATGTTTCTTTGTCTAACTATTCAAAAAGTAGTAATATGACATCAAAACAATTCAAATCTAAGATGATGTCAAGAACATATCTAATTTCATAATTTAAAGTTCACAAATTGTGAGTATTTAACGACAGACAGTAACTGTGAGATGTGACAGATGACTTCTGACAAGTCACAACAATGAACTTCAAACTTTGATATGTCATTTCTCACTAAATTCAAGCCTACCTCGCCATCAATTTCACTTACCTTCATCTCTTAACGTGAAGCGGCCAAGTTGTGGATGGTCCTTGAATGCTTCCATGCAGATCACTCCAGACGTCTCAAATCTCATGATGGCAATCTGATCCTGCTTGACGAAACGAGGCCGCAACTGAGATTTATCACCAGACTTCTTATCCAAGGTGCACAACAGGAGCTTGACAGTGACCTCCTCAGCAACAGAGTGGATGTGACAGACAGCAGAGTATCCAGCACAGATGATTGACTTGTGCTCCAGAATCACAACCTGTACAAGTAAATTTGAGATTACATATCAAAGTATGCAATAGGAATATGCTAGCTGGATGCACTCACTGAAATCCAAGAACACACACACACACACACACACACACACACACACACACACACACACACACACACACACACACACACAAAAAAAAAAAAAAAAAAAAAAAAAAGGCTTGTCTGGACAAGTAACACCAAAGTCAGCAAGATATGAAACAACTGTTAAGTTTTCTTCCCTATCTTTACTATAAAATAAGGGCTTCTGAACAATAAACCTACATTACACAATTTATACAAATATATAAAAATTGCACTCATTCACAATAAAAGGCAAAAAGAAAATTTAATCAAAAGTGATACCAAGAAACATTATAAAGCAAAAAAAACAAGCACAAACATAGACCAAACAGAGGCAGAAAGAAATCTCACCTGAGCATCAAATATTCTGCCAGTCTTGCAAGGGTTGCTGGGATCACATAAGACAAAGCCTGGAGCTACATCAGCCTCCTCTACTCCCCTCAGCTTCACCTTAACATTCTCTCCACAGTTGACAGTGCCAGTCTCATCTTCATCTCGCCAAAGCATGTCCACAGTCACAGGGGTCTGCAACAAGAAAATCACACATACATTCTCAGAAATCACTACTGATGCAACTGCTGAGACCTGTCAAAAATCCAGAAAATAGTAGCAATTCATATCTGTGATTTCATCCACAAACACATCTTACAATCCTTATTCTAAAATATCATCCTCCCAAGCAAGCTTTTCTCTCATTCTTATCTCACACCTTGGTGGTTTATACTCTAGAAAGTTTTCAATTTACTCACTTTCATTGTGAAATACTATTAAGCATTTCTAAAATATTAACGGCACCTCACCTTATTAGGCATGACTACAATGTTGTCTCCCTTCTTGCAGCAGCCAGACTCTACTTTGCCCATGACGATGGTGCCTCTGTCATTGTAGCGGTCCACGACAGGCATCATGAAAGGTCCACTCATGTTTCGGTTGAGTGGTGGCAAGTTGTTGATGTAAGGAATGAACGCTGGTCCCTTATACCACGGGCAAAGGGTCTCATCAATTTGCTCTCTAAGATTAGCACCAGTCAAGCCAGAGCAAGGCATGAACATGATGTCTTTACTGGGATTAAAGCCAACCTGGAAATAAATCAACTTACATTTAGACAACATAATTTGGTATTCTTAAAAAATTACAACATTCAGCTTTCTAGTTCACAAAAATATATGAGATCAATTTTGTTGAGATCGTAGATCTAGAAGGCTGACATGCCAGCATGTCAACCTAAATACTTCCACTGATAATGATACAAATTAACATAAAACTTTCAAATTTTAAACATTAATTAATTTTTCATGCTAGTGCCACTCCAGTTTTATCCCCATTTTAGTCCATTCAATAATACCACATTTGTGGTCAACAAACTTCAAAAATCTTGTTAGGTCATAATAGTTTACTCATTACTGCAATTCCTCAGTATAATAGCAAATTACATTAGAGGATCACCCTATCAATATATGAATAAATATCCCATACTAATATACACACTGAATTTCTGACAACACAAAATCCTATTATGCTAACCTTCTTGAGGTAGGGTACCAACTTCTCTTTACATTCATTGTAGCGCTTTTCTGACCACTGCACAGTTGAATCATCCATTTTGTTAATGAGTACAATAAGGTGCTTCACACCTGCTGTCTTGGCCAACATCGCATGTTCTCTGGTTTGACCACCCCTTTCAAATCCAGTTTCAAACTCTCCTTTTCTTGCTGATATTACCTGAAATAAGAAACAATGTCCCTTTAGTAGGCAAAGATGAGTTGGGTAAACAAAAGCATGAGGAAAATATTCTACTGTGGCAATTCAGAAACCAGGAGCTCCTAGAACAGGTATAATAGTAGTCTTCCCTGCCTTAAATTTGTTCAGCTTTACCATCACTTCTCCATCCTACATCTCACTAAGCCAATAAAATATGTCCCCAGATAAGATTATAAAGGTCAAACAGGGATAATTGTAGACAGACCACAACTCTATCTACGCAAACACAGGTTTTTGCAGAAGAGGCCTCAACTGCTGCAAGAAATGGCACTGGACATTAAGATGACTGTGTCAATTATGTTCAGTGATTAAAGCATCTTCATGCTGGAGAGGAATGCTTTAACTTTAGAAAGTTATAGTAAAATACAAAGGTACATAGCAAAGGCTATAAAATAATTTCAGTGAGATGATGTGGGGGCACTTTTAATGAATATATTGACATCAAGAGATCTGTACCTTCTTCCAAATAATGCAACAATAACAGGGAGTACCGAGACTAATTCTAAAGGATCACAAGTCATTACCAAAAAAAATCCACAGGAGTAAATATTTGTACATGATGATGACCCTGCCTATAAGAGAAAAGTTCCTTAAGGGGAGCGTCCAGTTTAGAACGGTGTTGTCATATCTCTGGTAAATATGCATGAAACACTGATTTTTATGTTGCGAAGTCTTGGGAACATGTATATCAATATTAGACATTCATCCCAATTCTAGTCCCCAACCCCGCCATGCAATTATAACTGCAACTAAAACTTATGAGTGTTATTCTGGCGTTATTATTTGCTGCATAACCTTCATTTTCTTGTGGCAAAGACACGATATAATATAAAAGGTTTCCACGTCGTTAGATTTCTTATTTCATCTTTCGTTTTTGTTTTATGATCTTTTAAAAAAAAAAAATTCTACTTTTTTCGACCAAAAAATATTAATACAAAATTCCAGGTCACATATATAAAAAAAAAATAGCAACATGAATTGATAGAAGAAGTATTCTTCTCCTTTTTAGTTTTTGTTTCATTGAAATCAAGCTAAAATTGGCTTTAAAATAGATTTTAGAAGCGGAATAACTTATGTTTTGAGATATGGGCCAATAAAGTTTATCGATCGATCTCGATCCTGTTATAACACACTAGGAAGTTTATTCAGGTTTAATATATGTTCTTTTTTATTATCTACAATCTCATAATACAATTAGATATATATGAGGCTCCTAGTCACCTCCTGTCAATATGTTGGTCCTGAAGATGCTTTTCTTCCAACGTCCAGCTCTCACTTTTCTGGTTGTGATGTGTTCTTGAAGTTGCATGTTGTGCAGTGCATAGTTATGGTGTTTTCGTATACATCAGGCTCCAAACTGTAGTCAAAGGCAGGATCTGGGCATGAATAATGAGAGGAAAGAAGATTTTCAGCCTCTTTTTCGTCAGCATGACAAGCTCATCATCATTTTCCACATCTTCATTTCTTTTCTCAATATTTTGTAGAAGAGCTTCTCTAATTGTGAGTAATGAGGCCTTTTCTTCTTCATTTCATTGTCATTGTTCTGCGTGAGATGTGGTGTGGTGGTGGTGGCGGTCGTGAGGATGGTGGTGGTGGGTGACACGAGGATGTGTACTGCAGTATCTGAGGTGTCAGGTTCAACACACTCTTTTTTATTCTTTGAGCTTCCACACTCATATTCCAAGCATCCTTCCTCTGCTTATTCCTCTTGGACATCTGTCCCATAGTTGGCAGTAAGTGAAAAGCAGGATGCAGTAAATATATTATGTGCTGTTTAGCAGTGAAGGACGGGTAGCAAGACGCAGCAACAACCTCTTTCTCTGATAGCTTTCCCCAAGTCTCGCTGGTCCCTTCATTGACACCACGCATAGACTTTCAGTGTTGCCGTATCATGTCCACCAAAAAAAGTTAAGGTTTTTGCCTTTTTTCCATTGTCTTTGAGAAAAAAAAAAAAAAAAAAAAAAATGTAAACAAAGGCACATCGTTGAGTAAGGGACCTTTAAATGACATTTAAACAGAAAGCAATGCATGTTTCACCATAAAACTTCGTGATATAATAGCTAACGTGTATACCTACCACATTTTTTTCCCGCAAAACACATTATTTTTCATATTTTTTTCGGTCTCTAAACCGGATGCTGCCCTTAACCCGAAAAGTCCAACAGGCCTTAAATACGGCTGCATAGCACACTTCCGACAGTCCTTAAATGGGGCAGCTACTTTGAGCGCTAATAAAAACCGCGCTAGCATTGGTAGCGCTGCTATATTTGGTCATGACGTAGGCCTATGGTAGTACTGTCAGCTCCCAGGAAGCACACCGCTCTAGCCAGCTAGTCTCCCGCAATTTTCTGTGAGGTGCGTGAGCGTCGTGTCGCGGTGATAATTATTTACGTATTTACGTATTTACTTATTTAAGGAACTATTATTTACAACTATGGCTACTGGTGCTAAGAGGAAGCTAAAGTTTAGTGATAAAAGTGATAGACAAGGCGGGACAAGACGCAAAGTGCACAGGTTGGAGGTAGATCCCGACCCCGCTATTGTGACAACATCGTCACCCACGCCTGATAAAACATACGTAACTATAATCAGCCAATATGAGTGAAAACACGAAAAACATGTGAAAACACATAAAAACATGAGCAGTGCCTTACATTATGTAAGAATACACATAAAAGCACTTCCCCCGAGTTGCCGCTACCACAATCTTCTCCAATTATCGGTTATTATTCCGAGACAACCATAGTGAGTAGAGCAATAAAAACTTGTAGGATGATGCATTGTCATGTCTACTAACAGCAGATTTTTTTCCAGAGTAATTTATAAGAGTTGATTTTTTTATGATAATTGCGGTAATGGGAGGGTGCGAATTTTGCGGCCATCGGTCTTAGCGGGTTAAACCCTTCCTGGTGGAAGATCTATATATAGATGTTTCGAAACGGGAACTTCTTGTCAGATCATTTATATATAGACAACTGTTCTGATTTACCACACTAAGTTGTAGCAGTCTATATATAGACTATTCCTTACAAGTAACAAAATTAATAAAATAAATAATTATTTGGCATCTCAAAATACCCAGACTTTGCCAACACTGCCACTGAAGGCTCTATTAGCTAATAATGGGATTTATTTTTTCTACTTTCTTTTATTACTAATCTATCATGTCAGAAGAGAAAGATCTGTACCACACGCTAACAGTGTTCTTAAAAATGAATAGATACAAAATAAGTACAGTAATACTCCGCTTAACGAACGTTCGTCTAACGAATTTCCGGTTTAACATACTATATAAAGTTAGACCAAAAAAGTCTGCATAACGTACAACCACATCCGTTTTAGTGAATTTTTTGGGTTTGAATTTGACGGGTGAGGGACTGAACACGGCAGCTTCGCTGTGATTGTCTGGCTCCCTGCCTTTCTCTAGCGCTCCTGGAGCTGGATCCAAGATTCTATAACAACCTCAGAGCAACCTCCTGCCGCGAAATGGCTTCCACGAATGCTTGGAGGGACTGTGACAAGGTTGCTCTGAGGTTGCTGGGAACACCACCTCTGGAGGTGGAAACAAATTTAATAGCGTAGTGAAAGACAACACGCCAAGCTAAAAAGGTCACAAGAAGAAGAAGCGGCCAAGTCACCAGAGTCTCCGTTGTCTGTGGCCGATCTCATTATCTCTGTTTTATTTTTTGGTATTTCATGTAAGATTTCACTTTATGCATTACAAAACAATCCTTTGTTTGTAAAAATCTAATAGAAATATATATATATATATATATATATATATATATATATATATATATATATATATATATATATATATATTTCTATTAGCTGACTATTTCTTTTATTACTAGTCTATCATGTCGAAAAGAAAGATCTGTACCACACGCTATTGTACCTGTAAAAAAGCTAATAGAAATATATATATATATATATATATATATATATATATATATATATATATATATATATATATATATATACCGGTATATATATTTCTTTAACCCATGTGGTATGTTGGAGACCAGCCCAGAACGCATCCCCCCTATTTCCATTATTTCCTATGGGAAAATTACGTCCGCTTAACAAATTTCTGCTCTACGAACAGCTTTGACACCCCCTATCCTGTTCGTTAAGTGGAGTATTACTGTACTTGAAAAATATGAAGAAAAGTGGAACTAAATTGCATCCAGGTCACAATTCCTGGATGTGAGTACCTCCAAACATTCATATAAATATATTAAATATATTATCACCAGCCAAACATAACTAACATCTACATATAGATTCAATTGTTTGTTCAGTTTTGCGGCAGAGTCTATATATAGCTGTCACTCGTTCAGTTTTGCAGCAGAGTCTATATATATATATATATATATATATATATATATATATATATATATATATATATATATATATATATATATATATATATAGCTGTAACTCGTTCAGTTTTGCAGCAGTCTATATATATATATATATATATATATATATATATATATATATATATATATATATATATATATATATAGAAACAATTTAAGAGAACATCTGTGACATAATGAACCATAATACAAGAGGCCAGACCCACTAACATCACAGACCTGTGAGAGTTATGGGTCAGCATGAACATTACCTTCATTGTTAAGCTCACTGAATCATTGACAAACAAATAGTAGAGGGAAAGGCAATATGACAACCAAATGCAAAGAAATGTAAAAGAAAACAGTCCATCAGAAGTCCATGGAAATCTTGTTTACATATCAATTCTCCAAATGTTAACATAGACTTTCTTTGCAGCCAAAGTATCATTTTCCTGCAAAAAAACATTTTTTAAACTACAAAGCAATTAGAGCACCTCCAAAACCTTCATAAAATGTTAACCAACAAACATTTGGACAAATAGCAGGGTGCTCCTCACTCACCAGAACTGCCAGATCAGCTTGGCAGGCACCACCGATCATGTTAGGCACGAAGCTTTTGTGGCCTGGGGCGTCAAGGATTGTGAAATGTTTCTGGTCTGTTTCAAAGTATGCTCTGCCTACCTCCACTGTCTTGCCTTTGTCACGCTCTGTGGAGAGGAAAGGGGGTGGAATAGTTAGCACCAAGTCTCCACTGTGCTTAGTGAGCACTGACAAGTTTAGTGTAACAATCCAAACAAAAACAAACAGCAACTGTTAATAAGCGAAGAGGTTGAGTATACTGTATTACTATACGAATGACAAACCAGAAAACAGTTGTTAAATAAAGTAAAACCCCCATACTTTAAAAAAAATCCTATGAGATGTGAGTTGAGGTATACTTTTTTTGCTCTCATGAAGTACACTTGTTTTTATTTGTGCCTTTAAGCTACACATGAGTTATATCAGCTCTTCAAAAACTAATTTTCAGATTTCAGATTCTATTATGCCCAATTCATACATAAAAACATGAAATACTGCACAACTTAATGAAACTATGAAAATCTCATCATAAAACAAAGAGTAGTGAATACTATGACCAATATAATAAGCACCAAACTGAGCAAATGGAGCACCACCACCAATGATTTTAACCTTGAATCAGAACACTGGAATGCCAGAATGCTTTCCAATCTACTATACTAAAATTCTTAGAGGTGAAACATTGAAATATTAGAGAAAACCCTATTGTATTTCATTACAAATCCAACCAAACACAAAATACTTTTAATCATCAACCAACTAAAGATGGTTGCTTCTTTCAAAATTGGACTGAAGTCTGCAATAATTGATGACAGCATTTTATCAATGGGAGTACAGATGATGGGGGTTATACCATAGAAAAAAAAAAAAAAAAGGAATAAGGCAGGCAGGCCAACTAGCAGGACCCTATGAGAGAAGCATCATGTCACAAAGAGACAAGACTTTGCCCTCTGTAACAATGAGAACAATGTTCCACATGTATAAGTTAACTCCTCCAACATACATAAACCTAGACTAATCAAACATCACTCAAGACTGATATTCACAGACAACTTCTGTCATTAACTGTTATTCAGTAAAGAGGAAAATAGATGTTGAGTCAGACCTTCTAGATTGGTGTCCAGTGCCCAGGAAAGGTACCAAGTTTCTCTGTTCTTCTCTTTGGCCTCCCTCTCATACTTCTCCAGCGTCCGTTTCTCCACCATGCCTGTTAGGTACATGATCTGACCCCCAATGGTTGACTTGCCAGCATCTTTGAGAGGGAAAGGAAAAATATTATTTACTTACCTCATAAAGATTATCATAGTTTCCTGAAAAATTCTTCAATTCAATTCAATTTAAAATTTTACATCATGTTGGAGGAAGACAATTTTCGATGCTATAGTTAAACTCAGCAGAAAGTGTACAACTCATGATATGTTTGTTAAAAATTAATGACACAAAATATGAAAGAGACAAGTTGAATTCACAGCACCACTCAGAAACTATTATAAAGATTTATTACTATTATGTGTTAAAAAGTACAAACTGAGTAAATAAATAAAGGCATATAATTATATGAGTTGAAAAACCAATAAATGTTTGTATCTCAGTGGGTCTTTCTTTACTATAATTTTGTCACCCTCAGCCAGTGCCCCTCTTACATAAAATTAGAAGGTAGGGTTGATTTTTTTCATAGAATGACTAATTAATGTAAGAAAAACTTATGCAAGTCACACAAGATTTTTTTAACATGACAATCTATTAATATTTTAGATAATAGAAGAAAGAATTGAGGAAGGTATTTTTCATAAAAAGATTTGCACAGTGGACAAGTCATGCTGCACACAAGACAAGATCACCCAGGACAAATTCTACTTTGGTGCACCCATCATCTTTTTGTCTTTAGGGAAAAAACACTTAATGTGCACCAATCAGCTATGCTATCAAGAGAGACAAAGAAGGCAGTGGATGCAGCTTCTCTAAATACAATCATTCCACTACAAACACTTCAAATCTGGCACTAACTTAGGCTGATTTAGTTCACAACAATGATCACTTTTACCTCACGGGAGAACACTCACCCACATGCCCGATGAAAATAACATTGACAGGTTCCTTCTTGGGTGCTGAATCATCCTCATCTAAAGGCTTTTTCTTTGGCTTTTTGATCTCATCGCTGTCCTCTTCCTCATCTTCATCTGGGGTGCCTGGAGTTGGGGGCGTAGGTGGAGTCTCACGGTTAGGGGAGGGAGTAGCAGCATCTGCTGCCTCTTCCCATGAATCAGCTGTGACATCTCCATCCAAGTTAGTTACAGCCAGGTCTTCTGGGGTTCCTGTGGACGGTTCTGGGGGCGGATCTGGATGGATGAAGGTGTTCTTAGTACATGGTATGCAATATCAAATATCTAGGAGGCCCTGCACAAAGACTACATAAAACCAATTTCTTAATGTTAAATAAAAATATATTTTTGGGATATCTAAAGCTACACTGTTTTAAAACACTAAAAATATGTTCTGTACATGTACTTCAATCCTTTCTTTTCTGAAGACATCAAGTGATCGAGATCTTTTATACTCACATTCCTGCAAATGCAGACTTCTCAAAAAACCATAGACAAACTTACCAGCATTTAGCAATAACTACACATCCATTTCTAGGTGGTGCCTTTTCAACTGCCAACTACATTTATGAAACTTGCTTATGATACTTTTACTAATACAGTAAGCCCCTGCATTTGGCGAATTAATTAGTCTGGCGAAACTACTGCCAAATGCGAATTTCGCCAAGCATGAGTTCTCTATACCATATAAATTGCCTAAAGAATGCCTCAATCAGTCTTTGGGCATTGCCAAAGTCCCTCTTTTGACCCCTAAAATACCATCTTTTGAGCTGAAATAAAATCTTTTGCCTTCACATATTAGACCATATGTACAAAACAGACCACTAAATAATAAATGAAGCTAATAAGACATGATATAAAGGCTGCAACTCCCGTTTTTCCACCCGTTTCCCTCGCCCACTTTTGTCCTTGCCACCACTACCATTGTCCTTACCCCCATCCGGTACCACCTGTTGTGCTGGTAGAGGCCATGTTGGCAGTAAATCACCAGAATTCATTCCCATGCTAGCAGAACAGAGGGTAGCACAAACAAAATGGCTGAAGGGGACTCTCAAACTGCGTTCTGATAGGTTTAGAGAGAGGTCTGACGTCACCGAGGAGCCGCATGGTTCACCATGTGGCTGCCAAGTTTGAATTCAAATCGCCAAGCGTGCACTCAGTGGTCTGTGGCCACCCTACCGCCAAAAGTGAATTTCGCCACGCTGAGATTCATTCGCCAAGTGCAGGGCCTTACTGTACACAACTGTTACTGATATACATATATTAATTTCCCATACAACATTAGAATAATAATAATATATTAAGAATGTTCAGTATGGCATAGCTATGCGTACTTGGCAACACCAATCAATTGCCATTCTGGTTCTCCCATTTGAAGATTATTATTCCTCCCCCTGCCCCTAACTGTTCTGGGGGCAAATGTAACAATCTACTAAATATTACTAATATCTTGCAGTCACGAATGGATACCAAATGATGAACTAATCATGAGGTAAAATAAAGTTGCTTTGAGTTTCATTCTGTACTCAATAATTCAAAGTGATGCCTCTGTTCACCACCACCGGTCTCACCTGTGTGGTCTATTTAATCTCACTATATCTCTACAATATTGTCAACATCCTCCATTACTTCATCAATAGTAACAATCATAATTAGATACATAAGTTAAATCATAAAATGCCAAAGTGTGAGCCTGCGTGTGCTGATACCAGGGTGAGTGGTTGTTGCATACCACTGTTTTTACTTGGCACCACCATTTGTGTTTTATGCTTTGACTTTTCATTATTCTCTGAGGATCACCTTTTGTCATCATGCACCTCACTTAGGAACAATGAGGCTGATAAAAAAAAGTAATTGAAAATAAATAAATACATAAAACAAACAAACCACAAATGCTATTGTTTAAAAATTTCTTTCAACATACAAAAGTTACAAAAGCTGCATTTACTACAAAACAATCAAATTATTGCAATGGAAGATTTTTTTTTTAATGTAACAGGGGAGAACTGGCCAAGGACAACAAAAAAGATAAAAGAAAAAAGGACCACTTAGTCACCAGTCTCCTTACAGAACCGATAATAAGCCAAAGGACAGGGACACGTCTTGAAACCTTCCTCATGGATGAAGTCAAGTCATAGGAAGTTGGAAACTCAGACACAGGCAGGGAATTCCAGAGTTTACCAGAGAAAGGTATGAAACACTGAGGGTAGGTTAACTCTTGCATTAGAGAGTTGGACAGAATGGGAGTGAGGAAGAAGAAAGCCTTGTGCAGCGAGGCTACAGGAGGAGAGAGGGCATGCAATTAGCAAGATCAAAAGAGCAGTTAGCATGAAAATAATGGTACAAAATAGCAAGAGATGCAAAATTCCGGCAGTGAGAAAGAGGCTCAAGACAGAGGAGGAGAATTGATGAGACAAAAAGTTCTTGATTCCAATCTAATAGAGCTGTGTGATTGGAATCCCCCCCAAACATGCAAAATGTACTCCATACATGGACAGATAAGGCTCTTGTACAGAGTTAGCAGTTGGGGGTGGAGGGAGGTGAGAAAAACTGTCACAGACCACTCAAAACACTTAACTTCATAGAAGCTGTCATAGCAACAGATGAGATGTGAAGTTTCCAGTTTAGATTATGAATAAAGGGGCTATCACACTGGCCAATGATATGCGGAAAGCGGGCCATGGTTCTTGGTACGAAACCAGGAACACTATCACACACAAGCTGCCCGCGTTCTTGTTATGCTAGGCAAACGGCCCACCAACCAAGACAAAGCCTAATCAAAATAAACCAGAACAAAACCATGCCGCTTATACCTCAGCCTGTGCTTTGTCCTGGAACTGCACTTGCACTTCCTCTTGTTGAAGAAAAGTAAGTAAAAAAAACTAAAGAAAAGCTGAGAAGTGTGCGACGGCAACTTTAGAGTCAAGAGGTGGTTGCCATGAGCCCAAACTATCGACATGATATATATATATATATATATATATATATATATATATATATATATATATATATATATATATATATATATATTTTACCTTTATAAATTGATGAAATATCATTTAATATTCCAATATGAAAAATTTAGTCACGTTCTTTTTATTTCAAATTAAAGGTTTTTATTACATATATTATGTTTACTTTTCCATTCGGATAGCATACGGGGAACCGGGATGGATGTGAAGCCATCCCAACTTGGTTCCGCTAATCCCGGGCAAGTTCCAGCTATCTAGAGCGAATGTTCCTGGTTCCGCATATCATAGGCCAGTGTGATAGGGCCTTAAAGGACAGACCGAAGATATTCAGTGTATAAGAGGGGAACTGTTGAGTGTCATTGAAGAAGAGGGGATAGTTGTCTGGAAGGTTGTCAAGTTAATAGATGGAGGAATTGAGTTTTCAAGGCATTGGACACTACTAAGTTTTCTCTGCCCCAATCAAAAATCTTAAGAGAGATCAAAAGTCAGGCATTCTGTACCATCCCTGCATGACCTGTTGACTTCCTGAAGGGTTGGTCATCCCTTAAGACATGGAATGGTGTAGGGTGGAATCATCAGCATAAGAGTGGATGGGGCAAGAAGTTTGGTTAAAAAAAAATCATTAAAGAATAATATGAAGAGAGTGGGTGACAAGACAGAACTCTGTGGAACACCAGCAATAGAATGGTCAAAGAGGAAATTTGAAATAAAGTTGCAGAAAGATAGAAGCTGTAGGAGGGTAGTTTTGAGAACAAAGCTTTGTGCCAGATTCTATCAAAAGGCTTTTGATAACTATGTGTATTGTGACAGCAAAAGTTTCACAGAAATCTTTAAGAGAGGATGACCCAGACTCGGTAAGGAAAGCCAGGAGATCACCAATAGAGTGGCCCTGACAGAAGCCATACCAGCAATTAGATAGAAGATTGTGAAGTGAGAGTTGTTTAAAAATCTTATTGAGGATAGATTCAAAAACTTCACATGCAAGAGATTAAGGCTATAGGGAAGAAGTTTGAGGGATTAGAACGAAAGATAGATAACTTTTCAAATAAAAAATACAACACACCCTCATAAGCAAAGAACAATTGATATTAATATCCTATTAATAGAAATGTATGCACTACACTTCAGGTCAGTGCACTGACTGGTAAAATCTTCGGCACATACCAACAACAACCTTGGTCACTTTCATATACAGTAGGCACTCTCAGGACATAGCCAAGTACATGAAGGACCACCTTCTTTCATAGCAATCATTTTTGCAAATAGCAATCATAATATTCCTTACTAGAACTGTGTGAGCTTTGCATCCCACACTGCAACATGCATTCTTTTAACTCCCTTGGGATTAGCTTCTCTAGGAAGACTTTTCCAATTATATGAAGAATTACTATTGCCAATGCTAAAAATTATCACAATAAACAAACAAAGAGAAAACAGAATCAATTTCAGATTGGAGAACAACCACTGGCCACTTTAAATCTCATATGTCCCTTTACAAGCACTAGCAGCCTGCTCCATATGGAGTATTCTGACAAGAAAGCCATTACAGGATGAGATAAGAAAACTGTATTACTTCAGGCTGGATTAAGACAGCTGCATTTGTTGGAAAAGCCTTGTGGTTCCAGCAGTTATGCCAGGCTGGCACGTTTTGCTTTAAGCCACAGGTGTGTTTAGCCCAGAGATGATAAAATTGTATTTCTCTTGCTGAGCATCTACCACAAGCTTAAATAAAAGGGGATTTCCACTCAGTGTACATGTTATGACACAGGCTGTCATTTCATGTCTACTTGAAAGCAATTAGGAAAAAGAAAGTTCAGCAAATATAGCTCGATCCAAAGTGTTATGTCAATGAACCTCATCACTCTCCATAAATGGTATTATCAATAGATAATTTCACATGACATTCTAGTTTATTCTGATGGAGCTGAAAGTAAATAACAACAGTTAGAAGCTAGCACTTCCCAAAGAACAGGACATAATTTGCATGTCTGACATACTTTATTGACAACTAGGGTAGGCTGTTCTGGACAGGAAAGAACAGCAATATAGGACACTAACATAAAATGACAGTAAATGAAGCTGTCAATGCCACCTGACCATTTGCCAGTTCTTGACATTCTCAGGCCTCAGTTTCTTCCATGATAATACTGAAGACTTTATCAACTGCTAAAGTAAAGAATATGTTACTTAATATAATAGGACTTATTCTTTTATTCGTAATTTCTTTCTTAATGCAGCCAAAGTCCCATCTTTCTGCATCCAACATTTTGAAACAAACAATAAGCACTTTTGCAAAATAGTCCCATTGCAAAAGTGATCTGATCTATTAGCACATTTTCAAAAGGTACTGGCACGTGATCATCTGCTGTCATATGGAGGCTCCCCTACAGTTAGTTAGTTAGCTTCGGTTCA
>NC_059301.1:5780199-5840199 GCF_017591435.1 Portunus trituberculatus
AGAGTTTATCAGAGAAATGTATGAAGGATTGAGAGTAACTCTTGCATCGGAGAAGTAGACAAAGTAAGGGTGAGAGGAAGAAGAAAGGTTTGTGTAGCGAGGCCGCAAAAGGAGGGGAGGCATGTGCATGGTTAGCAAGATTAGTAGAGCAATTATAAACATGAAATTAGCAATAGAAAATAGCAAGAGATGTAACATTCCGGCGGTGAGATAGAGACTGAAGACAGTCAGTCACAGGAGAGGAGTTGATAAGATGAAAAGCTTTTCATTTCACCCTATCTACAAAACTGTGTGAGTGGAACACCCCCATACATGCGAAGAGTATACTCCACACATGCACGGAGTTAGTAAGTAGTTCGGGGGGGGGAGAAAAACTGGTGGAGAGCCTCAAAACCCCTAACTTAATAGAAACTTATTTAGCAAGAGAGATGACATGTGAAGTTTCCAGTTAAGATTTTGACAGACCGAGATCATTCAGTATAGAGAGGGGGACAATGGAATGTCACTGAAGAGGAAGAGATAGTTGTCTGGAAGGTTGTGTCTGTTGATAGATGGAGGAATTGAGTTTTTAAGGAATCGAACGCTACTGAGTTTTCTTTACCCCAATCAGAAATTTTAAAGAGATCAGAAGTCAGGCGTTCTGTAACGTCCTTCCGAGATTTGATAACTTCGTGAAGGGTTTGTCGTCTCTACAAACGTGAAAATGTGTATGGATAGTATCATCAACGTAGGAATGGATAGGGATAGAAGTTTGATTTGGAATATCTTTAATGAATAATAAGAGAATGGATGATAGGACAGAGCCTTGGGGAACACCTCTGTTAATGGATTTAGAAGAACAGTGGCCGTCTATACCACAACAGCAATAAAACGGTCTGAGAGGAAACGAGAAAAAGTTACAGAGACCGTAGGAGAGTAAATTGGATATCAAAGTTTTATGCCATACTTTATCAACAACTTTTGATATGTCTAGCGCGACAGCAAAAGTTTCACCGATATCTCTTTAAAAGAGGATGACCTAAACTCAGTAAAGAAGGCCAGATCACCAGTAGAGCGATCTTGACGGAGGCCATACTGGCGATCAGATAGAAGATTGTGAAGTGACAGATGTTCAAGAATCTTCCTATTGAGGAGAGATTAAAAAACTTTAGCCAAGCAAGAGTTTAAAGATATAGAGCGGTAGTTTGAGGGATTAGGCCTGTGACTACATAGGATGTTGAAGCTGCAAAAAAAAAATAAAATAAAATAAATAAATAAATAAATAAATAAAAGATTGCTCCACCAAGAAATCTGCACGTGACCAGTTCCCGCTTTGCTTCTTAACTGATAGAGCTTTTTTTTCTTTTTTAATAATTTTTCATAAGAATTATTTCCATTTTTTTTTTCCCATTTGTTTTATGTTATTTCGACATTTTTATCTCGTTATCTTTCATAGCGAGTTGATTAAATTATCCGTTGAAAAACGCTAGTTTTACCTTTAAATCGTCTTTAATGAGATAGACAGACAGACATATGGAGTATTTTCAGTACGTATGACATTTTGCTGTTGTTTCACGAGGACTGGGGTGGAGGGGGACTGAAAGGCGCCTAACAGGTCCATCAGGAATAGAGAGTGTTGCCATGGTTGGAGGGCACAAAGAGAATGGAGGAAGGACCGATTGGCCATTAAGAATAATGTAAGATAAGTAGATGTGATGAGAGAGAGAGAGAGAGAGAGAGAGAGAGAGAGAGAGAGAGAGAGAGAGAGAGAGAGAGAGAGAGAGAGAGAGAGAGAGAGAGAGAGAGAGAGAGAGAGAGAGAGAGAATCACTACTCCTACTACTACTACTACTACTACTACTACTACTACTACTACTACTACTACTACTACTACTACTACTACTACTACTACTACTACTACTACTACTACTACTACTACTACTACTACTACTACTACTACTACTACTACTACTATTAATACTACTACTACTACTACTACTACTACTATCGCTACTACTACTACTACTACTACTACTACTACTACTACTACTACTACTATTACTAGAGTTACTTTGGAAACGCGAGACAGTGCATGGACAATGAGCAATGGAGACGCTGTGCTGCCTCGTGCATTTAGTATAACGTAAGAGAAAACCGGTTCTTGGCGAGCATCATGCATAACACACACACACACACACACACACACACACACACACACACACACACACACACACACACACACACACACACACACACACACACATATACACACCCACACACACGTAGTGTAGTGGTTAGCACGCTCGACTCACAATCGAGAGGGCCGGGTTCGAGTCCAGGGGCGGCGAGGCAAATGGACAAGCCTCTTAATGTGTGGCCCCTGTTCACCTAGCAGTAATTAGGTAGTGGATGTAACTCGAGGGGTTGTGGCCTCGCTTTCCCAGTGTGTGGAAGTGTTGTGGTCTCAGTCCTACCCGAAGATCGGTCTATGAGGTCTGAGCTCGCTCTGTAATGGGGAAGACTGGCTGGGTGACCAGCAGACGACCGAGGTGAATTACACATACACACACAGGACATGCATATAAGATTCAGTCCAGGCTCCTCCATTATAACTACACTCAAAATTAGATTCAACACAAGTTCCTTTCAGTACCTGGTTTGAGAAACTTCTTCCTATGCACAGCCTTACTTGGACTTGAAAGTTTTGATGGTTGGTACGCAAGTACGTGAGTTCTCAGCTTAAGGTTTCATCCTTGACAACCCTCTTCCTTCGCCCGTGACCGGAAACCCGAGTGAATCCCCTTCACGCCATTATAGAAACCGTCATTCCTCACTCGTACACTATCCGTAGATAGTATTGACGCCCATGGGCTCCTTCAGTTTGTATACCTTACGGTGCATATTAATATGTAATTTTTTTCTAGGTATAATGGGCAAGTTTTCTTTCTTTCTTCTGTTTACGCCAATATTTTCAGTGTCTGTAGTTGCAGTAGTAGCACTAATAATCGTGGTGGTGGTACGATTGAAGTATTATCACACACACACACACACACACACACACACACACACACACCGGCCGGGTGGAGATATTTGGGTGTGTCTCCTTTCACGTGTAGCCCCTGTTCACCTAGCAGTGAGTAGGTACGGGATGTAAATCGAGGAGTTGTGACCTTGTTGTCCCGGTGTGTGGTGTGTGCCTGATCTCAGGCCTATCCGAAGATCGGAAATAATGAGCTTTGAGCTCGCTCCGTAGGGTAACGTCTGGCTGTCTCGTCAGAGACTGCAGCAGATCAAACAGTGAAACACACACACCGCGTAGTGTAGTGGTTAGCACGCTCGACTCACAATCGAGAGGGCCGGGTTCGAATCCCGGTAAGCGGAGAGGCAAATGGGCAAGTCTCTTAATGTGTGGCCCCTGTTCACCTAGCAGTAAATAGGTACGGGATGTAACTCGAGGGGTTGTGGCCTCGCTTTCCCGGTGTGTGGAGTGTGTTGTGGTCTCAGTCCTACCCGAAGATCGGTCTATGAGCTCTGAGCTCGCTCTGTAATGGGGAAGACTGGCTGGGTGACCAGCAGACGACCAAGGTGAATCACACACACACACCACATAGTGTAGTGGTTGGTACACTCGGCTCACACCCAAAGAGGCCCGGCTTCGAGTTCCAGGCGCGGAGAGGAAAATGGGCAAGCCTCTTAATGTGTATGTAGCCCCTGTTCACCTAGCAGTAAGTAGGTACGGGATGTGACTCGAGGCGGTGACCTCGTTTTCCCGGTGTGTGGTGTGTGTTGTGGTCTTCGACCTACCCGAAGATCGGTCTTTGAGCTCTGTGCTCTCTCCATAATAGGGAAGGCTGGCTGGGTGACTAGCGGACGACCGTGGTGAATTACACACACACACACACACACACACACACACACACACACACACACACACACACGCACACACACACACACATCTACTTATGCATACACACCAAATACATCTCTTAGGAATTCATCACACATTTTTTTTCTTATCTTCCACGGAAAATATAAGCATAAGCACGAAGAGCCCTGACTTCAATATTTTCTCCTCTTCCATGCACCTCCTTTTCCTATACTCTTATCCTAACACTATACTGACTAGTACCAGTAATACATATGATAATATAAGTAAAAATTGTTGCTGTACAACTGGTAATGATGCAGTAATGCATACATCTTTATTCTTTCATCTGACTGGTCACTTCAAAGTCATGGTCAGGAAGGTCACCACATCCTGCCACATTACAGGAAATGTGGGAACAGAGAAAATACGTCAGCAGTGGATGCCTTTCCAGGGAGTGGTTGGCCAGGCGTGGTGAAATATAAAGCAGTTGAGGAGTAGCTGGTGGTTTTACTTTGAGAGTGGGTGTGGATGCCGAGCGAGCGCTGGGTTAGCTTCTTGCAGTGAGTGGGGAACGGATGCGGGTCAATACGTTATAGTTGAGGCACGACAAACAAGGTTCATGCAACCTTGAGGTGGGATTAGCCGCGCTGTAAGTATTTAATGGTGCACTTCACAAGATACTGTCATGAGATTACCAATGAGGGCCGAGTTGCGTATAATGTCGCTGCGGACACAACTAGCAGATTAACACAGCACATAATACACCATTGAATAACATAGTCCGCCTTTAAAAAGAACACACGCACAACACAAAGATTTTATACATCACATTAAAATAATCGCACTAAAACATGAAAGATAAAGAAATAAAGAAAAATCGGTTGGAACAAGTATGTGCAGATGATCTTGAGGGTATGTATATGAATTAAAGATTGCAGGTTGTGAATGGCGGAATCGGGGTTGGGTAGGTGATTGAAGGAAACTGATTTGTCGGAAGAGTTGTAAATAGGCGAGTGAGCTCAGGGACAGATTCAGATCCTGTGTGAGTTGATTTCGACGCTTAACCTTAGTAGATTTGCAGCATGTTTTGAAGCAGTAAGGAAATAATTGGATCAACTAATTTTCATAAGATAATAAACTATTAATTTACGAAAGAAAAGAAAAAATATTTCGAACACCAGCCGCAATTGTTGTTGTTGTCTATCGCGCCCCCTGACGGGACGCACGGGAGCCGCAATTAGAAAGCAAATCAATTACGAAACAGTCATACAATTTTACAGCACGTCTCTGAAAGACTCGGCATCATACTAAATTCTGACTATACACTCCTCTCTTTACAGACAGGGAAGCAAGAATCCGGCATTGTCGTTATGGCCAACCTATTAGGTCATGCGTGTTAGCGTTCCTTTAATTCCTGAGCGTCATATATGGCCTTAATGCACACTATATAGCCGCTTCTCTAATAAATATTAACCATCGCATATGGCTCAAACATGTATACGTATACGTACATGTTGATTAGCCATTGTCGACAGTTCAGAGACATACCGCTCAGAGGGCAGTGTCATGCATGATGAAACTATATATTATATGGTGGCCGTAAGCCAAGGTGATCCATGCAGCAGCCTCTACACTGGTGGCGTGAGCATTGATGGCTATACAGTACGGCTGTGCGCTGGCATGAACTATTTAAGCACTATTTTCCACATAAAAAATCAAAATAATCAATCTAAGCACTGCTGAGATGAACAAGACCACTGCAGCCCATGCTCTCTTATTAGATATACGTACGTGCCTTGTTATTCTGCCTATGTGGCGCTGCTTGCCGTTTCCTTATTGTTACCATAGTAATCAAACAACCAGAATGAGTAACCACGTACACCTTGTGGACTATTTACCATTATCTCATGAAACAGATAATGGAAAGCGAAGTTCAAAAACTTGACGTATCATGTTGCTAAAGTTTTCTTATCATCTCTTTTCAAGGAATATGGAACCGGTGGATATAAAGAGCTTCACCGTGTCATCTCTGTCATGCATGCAGTCACCATGATACCCAGGTTCTAGGTGGCTACACCACCATATCACCTTGGGTGGTGATATGGGTCCTAATATGGTGACCACTATATATAAAATTGCTTTGGCCACTAATGGGTGGAAGCTGAACAGCGCTTCCCATACATACTCTTCAATTATGCCTACAAGCGCTATAGGCAATAACATTAAAAAAAAAAAAAAGAAAATGCACATAAGCACGTTATCGGGGCGATGGTTACTCTTGCAAACAGTCAACTAAGAAGTGTACGGCATAACATCACGCGATATTGCATTATAGTTATTTCAGAGATGTATTTCTACGAATGAGACAGATATATATATATATATATATATATATATATATATATATATATATATATATATATATATATATATATATATATATATATATATATATATATATATATATATATATATATATATATATATATATATATATATATATATATTATTATTATTATTATTATTATTATTATTATTATTATTATTATTATTATCATCATTATTGTTGTTGTTATTATTATTTACATTATTATTTACATTATTGCTAGTATATCCTCAAATTATATTAATAAAACTGATAATACCCTTTCAGTTATAAACAATGGTACCTTTCCGTGTCTATCTTTTACCCCGATTTATTAATAACTTCCCTAAACACATCTTTGGTAAAAATAAAGATTCTTCATAATGTAGCCGAATACCTTCACATATTGGCATTTTTTTACCTTCTGTGTCCTGCTGAGTGCTGAGTGCTCACGCAAGCTGGAGGTTCTGCTTATTTAATCGCCTTTCATAGTCTTTTTAAGTTTTTCATAAGGGTCTTGTATATTCTTCATTAATTTTTCTTCACGGCTGATCACATGGATGTATATATGTTTAATTTATGTGTGTTACTGCACAAATCTTGCGTGTGAACACATTTTTTAAAGTGTAGGTACTACTTGTATAGTACAGAGAGTAATCTTAATGAGTCCTGCTTATTTGTTTATCTATTGATAAACCTTTGACATCTTGTTGTGGATCAGTATTGCCGTGGCATTTTTCCAAGCTCGCGGTGCTGAGCAAGAGCAGCCTATAATTATACTGTTTATAGCAATGTCAGGTACAAGCAGGACAGTCGAAATCAATCAAAACACATACACAACTTCGTGATCGCTTATGGCCACTTGTGGAGAGAGAGAGAGAGAGAGAGAGAGAGAGAGAGAGAGAGAGAATGTCGTACTATTCTATAGTATGAAATCTTCACTTCTTGCTTTGTGGCTCACCAATCATGCATTGTTGATGCACTGGTTTGTGTCTTCGTTTTGCTTTTTCTTATACGTACGCACTTCAACACTTCCACTACTCGTACCATTGCACTGGTACAGTAAGGTCTATCTTGAAAGCAAGCATTGATTCTTTATAGAAAATGTTTGACTATTAACACTGACTGTACTTTTCTGCAGTATACCTAGCTAAAAGTAAGTTTATATCCACATTCAGTCAGGTAGGTATATAGACTATAACAAAGTAACTATACGGCAGTTATAAATCCACATGCGTGTGTCTAGGTAGCAAAACTGGGTGTTGCGGCACCGTGTTCCGACTTTGAGACTTTGCGACTTTGCCGCATCATGAATTTCGAAGTCACGTAGTCGAAAGTCACGAACATTTTTAAAAAAGTCGGGCTAAGCAATGTTATATATACCTTCAATTTTTCACGACTTTTGCAGCTACTTTGAACAGGAACAAGACGACCTTTTTGAGAGAAATTGCAGCGGTTGAAGGAGCATGCTGGTAGGACCATAGATATACATGAGAAAGGCTAATAGGTGGTTGATGGGACTTTCGCCAGCGACGTTACCCAACGGCCATCTTGATTCGATGGACTTCTCTGAAACACTCTGTGGTATAGTGGATGGCACAGTCTAAATCAGGTGTGGGCAAACTATGGTCCGCATGCGGCCCGCTAAAGGATCGAATTCATTCGAATGTTAGTAAATTTGAAAGAGCAAGTTAATAAACGACGTCAAATAGCATTGTGACCGCACGTGTGCACATGCATATGAGAATGGCTTTTTCTTTGGAAGCCTTTAATTTTGTATTTCATATATTAATTATTTGGGGTTAGTATAGTATGCAGCCCTATGAAATTGTGATATTTTTTTTTTTTTTTTTTAATGTGGCCCTATCACTGAAAAGTTTGCCCAGCCCTGGTCTAGATAGTACAGTGGTGGATGGAAGGTGAGTGACTTGAACAAACAAAAATACATTTAACTCGATCAAATCTCGACTGATTTACAAACTGTTTGGTTTATTACAAACTTTGCTGACCTGGTTATGATTCAGGCCGGGTGAACACTTGAAATTGCAGCGTTTCTTTTCGGAAATCGAGTTAATTTTGCAGCATAGTTGTGTTGTGTGCCTGCCACGGTCATTGCAAGGCTGCAATCTGAGATTTTCACTTATTTCCTGAGACCAATTACTATTCTATGGCAACCACATTTTACTAATTGACAATTTGTGTGGATGTGGTTGTGTTCATCAGCTAGCTAAGGAACAGGAGCTCGGTTGTGATTGAGACATTGTGGGCCTATTACAAGTATAGCTAGACATGTAGGTAAGAGAGGCAGAATTTGCTTCGTTTCAACATACATAATATGTTTTCCAAGCTGTTTGGTTTGTTAAATATATCTTCAATTTAGATATGCATTGTGATACAGGAAATGGCTGGCTTTCTGTTCACAGAAATACACCCTACAGTAACAGTGCAAGATGCCGCACTTTTGTGCAGCTCATGGATGCTCGAATGAACGCTCTGTCAAAACAAGAGCCCAACATGGAGTCAACTTTCACTCGTAAGATATGACATTATGAACATCAGAACATATTTAGAATAATTGTTGCTAACTTAGTGGATATATGTACAATACAAGTTCTGTTGACCCTTGTCTTTTAAAAATATTTCTACCATTTTGTTTAATAATCACTGG
The DNA here is from genome assembly GCF_017591435.1 of Portunus trituberculatus. Classification (NCBI taxonomy): domain Eukaryota; kingdom Metazoa; phylum Arthropoda; class Malacostraca; order Decapoda; family Portunidae; genus Portunus; species Portunus trituberculatus. The sequence goes on from NC_059301.1 coordinate 5,789,079, forward strand.
ATGTTTCTTTGGCATTTTGTTATTGTTGCATTATCGTTAAAGCTTGCCTAATGGCATTTAAGCATAGGCTACATATACATATATAGAAACGAATTGCTTTACTATCTACTTTGTTGATTTAATATGAAATTTCATGATTATAATTACCCCTTTGAAAATCGGGTGAAAATTCAGCAAGCTATGGTAATTTAAATAGTAAATGCACCTTAAACATTAATGTTATGAGTGTGCCAGCAGCCCCGAGGTAAGATGGCGGCCGTGTAGAGACTTCAGTCCTCATTGGCTCAGAGCGTGCGTAAACTATCTGTGATGTTAATTGTACGACAATTATCGTATTTGTACGATAATATGGCTGTTTGTACGATGTACGATACATAGGTAAGAACCGTACACCAATATACAATAATTGAGTGGCAAAGTATTTTTTTTCATATTTGTAATAAGGTACTGGAATAATTGTGTAAAGAAAAAAATATCGATGTCAACATTTCAGAGAGAGAGAGGGGCTGGGGACTGGGGAGGGAAGGAAAAAGGAGAGAGATGCAGACGCTGTCAGTCACAGTCAGTGTCAAGTGACACAATGATCTTCTTAGTGTGACTCCTAGTGTTAGTATGGTGAAGGGCGAGTTTTCCTTCTCTTATCATATGTTCTATTTGACGTATAACGGTATGAAAAACAAAACATTCTCATTATGAGGCAATAATGGGCAACAATAAATAAAGAAATAAATAATAACGGTTTTCCAGTGTAGGTTGTGTTGCGGAGAGTGATGGACTGACGGTTGTGACTGATACGTTGACCTCTTGGAGATACATGCACATTGACACTGTACGTAAGCTTTTATGAATATACAGTTTTCATTATATATATATATATATATATATATATATATATATATATATATATATATATATATATATATATATATATATAATGAAAACTGTATATATACACACACACACACACACACACACACACACACACACATATATATATATATATATATATATATATATATATATATATATATATATATATATATATATATATATATATATATATATATATATATATATATATATATATATATATATATATATATATATATATATATATATATATATATATATATATATATATATATATATATATATATATATATATATATATATATATATATATATATATATATATATATATATATATATATATATATATATATATATATATATATATATATATATATATATATATATATATATATATATACACACACACACCTTTGTGTAACCTTTGTATGTGTAGTATGTCATTTGCATATGAAAAAGGAATGAAAATTAATAAAATGTTCAATACAGTGTATAATGCAGTTCTGATGTGTCTATATTATTTTTCCTTTGGATGTACGATAATATTAGGCAAAATACGATAATTCTGGTGGTTCGGTACGACAATGTGGGCTAGAAAAGTTAACATCACTGCTATCTAGTCTTTCTTATGTATATCTATGGGTAGGACATGGAGGAAGAGCTACTAGGATGAGGAAGTCGGCTGTGGGTATTAGCTTAGGCTGTGTTTTAACTTAAAGATCTGAAAATAATAAATATTTGTCTGTTACAGAGTTGAAGTTTATAATTTAGCGGAGTTGCACTAAATTAAATTCGCGTCTAGCTGTGATTTTCAGATGATATTCACCGAGCTTACTCAGTGGCTACCCTATATTGTTCTGCAGGAGAGGAAATTATGGGAAATACAGAGGTAGCACAGGTTTGTCAGTCCTTTAAAAGAAGTGTTAATAAGAGTAATTATTATGAATTTATGGCTACTTCCATAAATGATAAACGACATCTTTAAAAAAAAAAAAATCAATGCAGGTATGTTATAAATTTGAAAATGTATTGGTGATCTTAGCTTTGTGAGCAACTACTGCATTGGAATGAAAAAATAACTTTGAAACCTTTGCTAAATAATAATAATAATAATAATAATAATAATAATAATAATAATAATAATAATAAAGAGAGACACGTACGTACAAAGGAATGCAGAGACAGAGGCAGAGCAGGACTGGGCTAACTATCATGGCAGCTCCGGCTTCAGACATTGCTTCAATGGCATCTTAATATCTACATATAAACCTTTTAAGTAAATACACATATATGATTTCCAAAACTAAATAATAAAGATATCAATAATTATATTACATTAGTTTCAGGATAATTAATTAGCAAAAAATGTTGATAAATAAATTCGAGTAATTGGAAACTATAAGGCCACGTCTGCTCATGCTCTCCTCTGCTCTCCCTCACTCGGTAGCTGCAGCGGCGGGGTTCAGTTGTGGTAAGTTATCTCTCCATATCATAATCATCCTAACCATGAGTTCATCCTTAACTATATTAATATGAAGTTAAGACATGTAGGATTAGTGTATTAGTGAGTGATGGTGAAGTAACGTGCTGAATGGTATGAATTACGGTATTATTTTATAGTGTTTTGGACATAGAGCATGGAGGGACGGAGGAATGTGGTGGCTATGGAAAGATGCATCATCATGCCGCCCACGTGGGCTGCATGTGCTGGCTTGGCGCCCACTAACTTCTCAGAGCGGTCCATGTGCTCAATACACCATCGTTGCCTTATTTGTCCGTTCAGATAGGTAATAATAGACCAGACATATTGGTATGTAGTGCTTACGGAATTTTCCAATGTTTAACAATTTTCAACATGAATATTCCCCGACTTTAAATGTACCTTGCGCTTTAGCAAAGCTTCATAACTTATTGCGCTGTATCTGGTTTTATTAATTGTCATAACGAACTTGTGTTCTCAGGTTGCGTTCATTATATTGGTGGTGGTGAGGTGTAGTGTACATTACAGGTGTGTTGCTCAGGTATGAAGGCTCAGCGAGGCTCCAGTGTCTGTATTTTAATGGTTTCATGAATGGAGGGAGGACACGCTGAGATGCAATTTTTTTGGCTGGATAATTTTGATGGTTGTATATGTGTGGTTGCTGGCGTAGGTGGCGGAAAGTAAATGTTTCACTGGCACTCCCTAAGAAACCGTCCCGCGTGCGCGCCTCAATTCCCAGCTCCCACTTCGCAGCTCCTCCACCCAGCTGAGTTGACGCCACGTATATGAAGCCACGCTATTGGTCAGAGAAAAAAAAGTGAAAACGAATTAGGAGAGATATGGAAACGAATAAGGCAGCATTTCTCACCTTTTTACCCTTGCGTAACCCTTCAAATACATGACATGTCTCAAGGAACCCCTGCGCAAAAGCAAAATTATATACCATATATTTCTCATTTAATGTGACGTGAAATCCGCTGGGTGGAGGAGCTGGGAAGGGGGAGCCAGGAATCCAGGCTAGCGCGCGGGACGGTTTCTCGGGGACAGTGCCGGTTCACTTAAGGGGTGTCCCTCTTGTGTATAATTTAGTTTGGTCTCTTGACATGGCGTGTCTAACTGAGCCTTTATCTCAGTACAATAAGGTTTGGGCTGTGTGGTCAGGAAGCCTATAGTCACTTCAGTCAGGCTTGCAGTAAGTAGACCTTAGTGACTGATGTACACCATCAAAAGCCTTTGCCAAGTGGGAAGGCGATTAGGTCCTCCGGTGGGAAAGGATCCTGGGCTGACTGGTCCTGCGGTCTGGTGGTATGAATCTCTAATGTTACAGTATTATCACGGTGGATGGGATGATATGTTTGACATCGTGAGATTGGCGCCTTTGTGTTACATGGTGGTAACACATCTTTGCCACAACGTGGTAACACCCAACAACGGCAACTCCACGGGGCCAGTCAGCAGTCAGGAACTCAATTCTTAACGAGTACTGGCTCCGAATGTAGAGGTGATCAGCTAAACCTTGACTTCTGAGTCTTACTAGTGTTTGATGCTCAGACTGTTCACAGCAGATGTGTGAAAATGCAGCTGGCATGTTTTTGTCTGCTGAGATGGTTTGTGGGGTTTTACAAAATGCAAATACTAGGGCACTTATTGTTGTGGCACTCGTAAAAAAAAAATCTGTCCCTCCACCTAGCTGATTTGACGTCACATGGATCCATGCTATTGGTCAACGAGAGAGAGAGAGAGAGATCCTTTAGCCCATAAATTTCCGTGAAAAACCCACATGGTATAAAAAAAAAAAGCAGGCAGGCAACTTGTCATGAGAAGGCAAACCGCATTTTTATCATCCTTTTATTTGTTACAATTCTCTCTCTCTCTCTCTCTCTCTCTCTCTCTCTCTCTCTCTCTCTCTCTCTCTCTCTCTCTCTCTCTCTCTCTCTCTCGTGTTAACCAAAAAATGTGACATCAAATCAGCTGGGTGGAGGAGCTGGAAATTGAGGCAAGCAGGCAGGACTGATTCTTTGAGAGCACCATTGCTGTGACCATATCTACTGTTTGAGGCACATCTGAAATTATTATCCAAGTTTCCCATTAGTCACGTGAAAAAAGACTGCTGTTGGAAAGGTTTTTTTTCTCGCTCCCCTCCCCACTTTCCTTCATAAATTACTCATTAGTTTTAATGCTAATATGCAAGTAAAATGCAAAAACTAGTTAGAATTAGTTAGAATACATAAATGTCAATGGTTGTTTAAATGTATGTACATACAACTTCTCAAACTTTTGTTTTATCACTGGTTAGCTTATTCCAATAAGTATCTTTTCCAACTTTGCATTAAGAACTTTTTCTTATTTCATAATTTTGTCTGCTTCCTTTCTGTTCCCATACAATTCTTACACTGTCCTGAAGGGAACACTTCATTTAGGCCATGACCCCTTTAGGCTGCTACTCATTAGGTATTGGATCATTTATAATTACAAAAAATATTTTGTTAAAATAGGTCTCTTCTGGACATGCATTTTTAAAGTGGTAGACAAGCAGGTGAAACAACTACCCCTAAGCACTTGTATTTGCCCTGATGAGCTGAGGCAGGAATGTCTGGAGGCTGCCATGGTACAGTGGAACCATGTGTGCTTTGGGGTCCGAGGGGTCTCCAAGGGCACAGGTTCGAATCTTGTCCACAGTTTGAGAGTAGGTTGGGCTTCCTCGCTTGTAGCTAGGCGGATATATGACAAAAAATGGCCGAATTGTTCACTTTGGGTTAAAAGCATGGCATTTGGCACAAAGTTAGTCTAGACCCTTATGAAGATTTTCAGATATGGGGCCATCATGAATTCTGCCCAGGAAGCGAATGGCAGCCATTTTCCAATATGGCCGCCAGTAGAATATTATATGCCCCCTCCCTACGGTTTTTCGAGGACTGTTCCAAAACCAAAAAACAGGGAGCAAAAACCAAACCCACATCCTAAGAAGAATTCATAGGGCTTCTAACAAAAAAAATAACATTGGAAATTGGTCAAAAAATGTGGGACTTATAACGTGTCAAAAGTCAAAATTTTCGTCACAAATCGACTATTTCGTAGGTAACTCAGCTGTAGCTTTTATAACTAGCCCATTTTTCGCCCAAGGCGATTGATATTTGACATGGAGATTAACTTTACATCAGTTTATCTATTTATGAGGTCAATGTCAGGTAAAGGTCATCTTAGGTCATGTCAGGTCAAATTGAAAAATATACGAAATAAATCCAGATTTTAATATCAGAAGTTCAAAAATGAATTTTTGTGGTCATAAAAAAATTTTGAACCCCAAAATGCTAGAATTTTGCTCCATTAACCCTATTCAGGCTTAATTGACCCTAAGGGGTACTTGTGGGGGGCAAAGTACCCACGACTAATATCTCGGCTCCTCATGAGCTTACGAAGCCCAAATTTTTCGTGGATGTTAGCTAGGTGACCAACTCACCATGACCAGAATATGACTTTCTTAGGACACGTGCCTCAAGGCCAAGCTTGGTAAAATATGTCAATTAATAAATTTCCAGCCATGGTCCTATTTACCTACTAATAACTAATATTTAACTTAGGTTTCCAATTCTCGGTTCTTATTAAAATTGCCCCTTGCTCTTTCAGGTTTGACTGAAGTAGCATGGAGATGGCTACTAAAAAGCACCAGATGGCAGCATCCCTCAGCCCTGAGCCATCTCAAGACGCTCAGATAACAAACTGGAACAAATGTATCATTTGCCAAACAGACACTGACGAGAATTTGCAATGTCCAGCAGAATCAAGGCGTACTGATCAAGGAGCCGGGTACGTTACTTTCTCAGAGAACCTAGCCCGTTTTCATGAACTAGATAGTATTCCAGTGACACTAGATATTCGACGACTTGATGAGGGCAAAGGTGTTAGGACTACCCTTGAAGAACGACATGCAAAGTGGCACAAGTCTTGTCGTATCAAGTTCAACACAACCAAGCTACAACGAGCTGAGAAAAGAGAATGCCCAGATCCTGAAAAAACCTCATCTAAGTTCACCCGGACGAGTAATGAAGAGGGGCGACAAAAAGGAAAGAGAGATCTATGCTTTTTCTGTGACGAGCCAGCTTCAGCATCAAATACACTTCACAGAGCATCAACCTTTCGCTTAGATGCACGTGTTCGTAAGTGCTCATTAATTCTTCAAGATGAGAGACTTATTGCCAAGCTTAGTGCAGGAGATATGGTTGCGCAAGATGTATTGTACCATGCTCGTTGCTTGGCTGCACTGTACAAGAAAGCTTCCACTGCTGAACACGCTGAAGACAAGGAGGAGAAGATGAAACTGTTAAGATCAATCACGGACTTGTCCTAGCTGAGCTTATTTCATATATTGAGGAAAGCAAGACAGATGAAGCTGTCTCACCAGTGTTCAAGTTAGCAGATCTTTCTAAACTTTATTCCTCGAGACTGCAAGAGCTAGGTGTCGCACAGAGCAGCCGTGTGAACTCGACACATCTAAAAAACAGAATCCTTGCCAATTTTCCAGATCTTAAAGCCTACAAAGAGGCGAGATATCCTGCTAGCCTTCGACGAAGATATAGGCAGTGCTCTCACCAAGGTATGTGAGAAAGAATATGATGATGAAGCAATAACTCTTGCAAAAGCAGCACAAATTGTCCGTCGGTACATGCTAGAGAAGAACGCTTCATTCACAGGTTCATTTGACAGCGAATGCCAGACACAGTCTGTGCCACAGACACTGTTGGCTTTAGTAGCCATGATCCACGAGGGTCCAAGCATCAAGTCCCAGTCAGGCTCCTCTGGTAATGTCTTCAGTCAAGCAACCCTCAGCGTGGCACAGCTGCTTCAGTACAACAGCTCTGTTCGTCGTGGAAGTGAAAGCAGTGGAGTCCGTCACAACAAGGCCAGAACTTCAAATACATACCTGCCGACGAAATAGCATCTCGCATTGGTCCTGAAAGAGCCACTGCTCTACCTATGTTCCATGCTTACACAGGGTGTGATGTCGTCTCATCCTTCACCAGAAGAGGGAAGAAGCTAGCATGGCAGACCTGGAATGCCTTTGATGATGTAACAGCCACGTTTGGTCTCCTGTGCGATGCTCCTGGAGAGATAGATGATGAAGCTATGACCATGCTGGAGCACTTCACAGTCTTCCTGTATGACCGCACCAGTGACCTGGACAGCATTGACGGTGCGCCAGCATCTCTTCACCAAGCGGGCATGCCAATGGAATCGCTGCCGCCAACGAGAGCTGCACTGGTGCAGCATGCCAAGAGGGCAGTCTACCAGGCTGGCCACATCTGGGGGCAAGCCTTTACTGCCGCTCCTGCCCTTCCATCTCCAGGAGACTGGGGTTGGACAGAGCCACCAGACTGGAAGCCACTGTGGACTACCCTTCCTGAGGCCAGCATCTCCTCTCGAGAGCTGCTGTGCTGTGGCTGCAGAAAAGGTTGCAGAGGTCACTGCAAGTGCAACAAGGCGGCCTTGAGGTGTACTGCTCTCTGCCAGTGTGGAGGTGACTGTGAAAACTAACAGTGACACTCACTGGGGCTATCGGCTGAGGCTCGGGTGTGTACGGTACTGGACCGTCAGTGTATAGTTTGTGTAGTAATGACATTTTGTACCCCACTCTTTGTGTATTGAGTGTATTGTACGAGTGTATTGTGTACCACTATGTATTACCTACATATAGGGCTCAAGTTCGCGTAACGGTTCAGCTTTGTTTACGTATTTTTTGAAGTAGGTTGTCCATATTCAACATATTATTAGGCCTTTCTCAGGGTCAGCAACCGCCTGATGACGGTCGGAGATTGACTCGACCGAGCGATACTATGGTAATAAAACTTACCGAGGACAAAAATCCGAAAAAATATGATGTTTTGGGTAAAAAAGGGGTATTTCCCCTATTTTCGCAAAAATTGTCATTTTAAGGTCAACCAAGGTCATCATAGGTCATCATAGGTCAAATATGTAGTTACCCTCAGAACGTCATAATAAATATCTTATTAATCTGAAAGCATTTAATCCACTTTTAAACACGTTATGCTGACAAAATTACCCTGAATTAGGTTATGTACATTTTACTGGCGGCCATATTGGAAAATGGCTGCCATTCGCCTCCTGGGCAGAGTTCATGATGGCCCCATATCTGAAAATCATCATATAGGCCTAGCCTAACTTTCTGCCAAATGTCATGCTTTTAACCCAAAATGAACAATTTAGTCATATATCCGCCTAGCTATTGGGGCAAGGGTCTCCTAGTACTACCCAACAGTTCCATTGATGTAATCATTGTTGGTTACATCATTCCAAATGTTGGGATATAAAGGCACTTTAACAGAACATTACTGTCTTAGTGGCTTTAATGGAAAGATTTTGTGGTACATCATAACTAGAACAAGTATTAAACTTTATAGCCAAGGTTTGGTGGGTACTTTATATTTTTTCATGATATTAATCTTTTATTCTTGTTTCAGTGTCCAAGGCATTACTGGGAGGGAAGCTGCTGGTGCTGAAGGTTTGAAGGTGAGGGTCTTCAGTATTTTGCTGGTAAATTATTGTGAAATGATGCATTTATGTAATCTAATTGCTCGAAGTTTGTAAATATTCAGCCTGTTCCTTAAAAAAAGACGACCATTTTAATCCCTCAAATTACCACCCTGTGGCTTTAATCTCTTGTTTGTCTTAAAGTTTTTCAATATCTCCTCAATAGGAACATTCTCAAACCTGTTATTTCACAATCTCTTTTCTAAAGTTTTTCAATCTCAATAGGAACATTCTCAAACCTCTTGTTACTTAACAATCTCCTATCTAATTGCCAGTAAGGCATCCGTCAAGGCTGAACAATCTCCTATTTAATTGCCAGTTAGGCATCCGTCAAGGCTGATTTACTGATGGTCTGGTTTTCCTTACTGAGTCTTGGTCATCCTCTTTTATAGATTTCAATGAAACTTGCTGTTGCATTAGACATAGCTATCAAAAGCTTTTGATTCTCTGGCGCAAAGCTTTGATTACAGAGCTACCTTCCTATGGTTCCTATACTTCTCTCTGCGACTTGGTCATTTCAAGTTTTTCTGACTATTCTATTGCAGCTGTGGTAGATGACCACTGATCTTCTAAATCTATTTAACAGTGGTGTTCCTCAGGGTTCTATCCTATCACCCACTTTCTATTATTCATTAGTGATCTTAACCAAACTTGTCATATCCACTCTTAGGCTGATATGTCCTTTCAGAGATGATCAACCCTTCAGGAAATAAACTGATCATGCAGGGACGCCTGACTTCTGATCTTTCAAAGATTTCTGATTGAGGCAGTGAACACTTAGTAGTGTTCAATACTTCAAAAACTTAATTCTTCCATATATCAACTTGACAACTGCCCATACAACTATACCTTCTTCAGTGATACAGCTGTCCCTCTCTTTTGCAATGAATATCCTTGGTCTGTCCTTTACTCATAATCCTACCTGGAAATTTCACATCTCATCTCTTGCTGAAACAGCTTTTATGAAGTTAGGCATTCTGAGGCATATCCACCAGTTTTTATTGCCCCTTCTAACTGCTAACTATGTACAAAGGCCTTTTATGCCCTTGTATGGAGTACTCTTCATGTTTGTGGGGGGCACTTTCACACTTGTAGTAGGTAGAGTGGAATCAAAACTTTGTCTCAACTTTTTTCTTCAGCCTTTTTCTCACTGCTGGAATGTTGGATCTCTTGTTATCTTCTGCTGTTTTCATGCTAACTGCTCTACTGATCTTTCTGACTGCATGCCTCCCCTCCTGTGACCCTGCTGCACAAGGCATTTTTTCATCACTATCTTGCTGTAACTAATGCAAGTATTAACCAGTACTGTCATTCATATTTTTCTCTGGTAACTCCATGCCTGTTTCTGTATTTCTGTCTTCCTACGATTTTGACTTTTAAGAGGGTTTCAAGACATTCATTCCTAATGGCGACAGTTTTGAGGGATAAAGTTGTTGCATTCTTAGAAAGTAACATAATAAACGAATCACAACATGGATTTAGAAACAAGCGGTCATGTTTAACAAACTTGCTCGACTTTTCCATGATATATATAATTTGTACGACAACACCAGAGTGGTCGATATCATATATCTTGACTTCCAAAAGGCTTTTGACAGAGTGCCACATAAACGTCTTATCAATAAAGTAAAAGCGCATGGTATAACTGGTGACATTGCAGCGTGGATCGAGGATTGGTTGTCTGATCGTAAACAGTGAGTTGTGATCAATAGTAAATCTTCAGGCTTGATTAACGTAAGCAGTGGCGTTCCTCAAGGATCAGTTCTGGGACCTATTCTTTTTATTATATATATTAACGACATTGATGAAAATAAATTGTAAGCTCTCAAAATTCGCAGATGACACAAAAATTGCAAACAGAATCGACGCAGAAAGCCAAAGACAATTTTGCAAAGAGATTTAGATACTCTCATCGAATGGTCAAACAAGTGGCAAATGAAATTCAATATAGATAAATGCCACGTTTTACACTGGAAATGAAAATCCTCAGGCGACATACAAGATGAATAATACCCAATGACGAGTGTGGACAAAGAAAAAGATCTTGGTGTCATTGTTTCAGCAGACCTCAAGCCTAGCAAACACTGTACTGAAGTCGTCAAAACTGCGAATAAATTAGTTGGTTTCATTGGACGATCTTTCACTTTCAAGTCTGAGAAAATAATATTAACATTATATAACTCACTCGTCCGTCCACATCTCGAATACAATGTTCAGTTTTGGTCACCGTATTACAAAAAAGATATCGAAAAATTAGAAAAATACAACGCAGATTAACAAAAATGATCCCAAGGCTGCGGAACAAATCCTACGAGGAACGCCTAAAGGAATTAAATTTATTTTCTCGAGAAACGGAGAGTAAGGGGCGACCTTATCATGCTTTACAAAATTTTTAATGGGTTTGCAAATATGAATATTCAAAAATAAGTATCGGTCAACCAGTCAAATGTCACCAGAAGCAATGGTTTTAAAATTGTCGGTAAGCGCTTTGTAACAAATGAAGCTAAACACTTTTTCTTTAATCGCATAGTTAATATATGGAATGGTTTGCCATCAAATGTTGTCAACTCAGGTACTATCGAAGCGTTCAAAGTTCGCCTTGATAAATACTTTGAATCTAATCCCCGGTTGTCGCTATTCATTTCCGAATAACTTGCTTTTTCTTTTATCTCCCGGGCCTCTGATCGTGGTTTAAATTGCCTGTTAGTTTGAATTACTGTCACCCTCCATACATGACACAGATAGCCTGGAATGAATGGTCACTACTTTTACTCTCGATCTGTGAAGGGCTGTGGATAGTCAAGAGCCCTGACAGTAGGGGACCATCATCGGGATTTAAAGGTACGGTTACACTAGCCACTGCTACCCATGGGCCCAGCCTTGGGCCTGGGACGGAGGCCAGCCTTATGCCTGGGTTTACAAGGCAAGTGGTTACACACAGCCCAGCCCCAGTCATGGGCACTCTTGATTTTGATCTTGATACTTGATGCGCCAATCTAAACAAAGCGCACCTCAAGATGGCTATGGGAAGGGAAGAGTGGAGCAATGTTGCTCAGGCCCTGATAACTTGCTATGAAGCTTATAAATATCTGGAGGAAAGAGACAAGGTACAGAAAACAGAATGGGTAAAGCCCTGGTTATGCAGGAAATAAAAAAAAATGTGTTCAACAACCTCTTCTCAAGTTGTTCTTGTGGTAGTCCTAGTGTTTGATGTTCCACAAGACCACGGTCCCTGACCTTCTCTAGGAGACTATATATGGCCTGTGGCCACACAATGGACTTTTCAACAGAAGCCATGGTTAAAACATTGCGCTGCGGCGTATGTTTGTTTACATCTGAGGATTTCCCAGGTCAAGCGAGAGATGTTTTCTAATAATTTGTGTGCAGCTAATTATAACTAATCATGCATGAAAAGTAAATAAATTGCGTATATAGTGATATATCTTGATATCTTATTATTTAGGAAAATTTGGGTTTAGTTGTTTGCGTGAATAATATAGTCTCTTAGTTCCTAGTGGTGTGCCCAGGCCTAGAGGTGGGGAGAAAACGGTCCGGTGCGTCCACGCAACTTTGCCCTGGGCTGGACGATTTAGCCAGGGCTGGGCGCCCAGCCCTGGCTAAATCGCCCAGCCTAGGGGTATCAGTGGCTAGTGTAACCGTAGCTTAAGGTACCAGGGGTCACCGCTGCAGGGGGTAACCATACAGTGTGCAGCGCCCTTTAAAGGGAAGTGCACTTTTACAGTGGTTGTATGGAGCTGGGGCCTGATTGACTGCTGCCTCTCTTGAAAGCGCCAGGCAAGGTTGCCCCACCACCTTTTTGACTCCACACTGTGTTTACATACATACTACACTACATTGCATACACGCACAGTTAGCCCAGAGTGAACGGTCACTACTACTACTCTCGACCTGTGACGGGCTGTGTTTGAAGAGGGCCTTGTTAACCATTGATCATCATCGGGAACTAAGTACCAGGGATCAATGTTGCAAGGGGTTATCAGCGTACGGCGTCCCTACAGGAAAAGTATGCTATCTCAGTGGATTGAACGGAGCTGGGGCCTGATTGACTGCTGCCTCCCTAGAAAGTGCCAGGCAAGGCTGCCGCACCACCCATTCGACATACACAGTGCATCCACGTACACAATGCACACACAACATGACATTTACCAAGCGTTAACACTTTCCCCACAAACACAAGTAGTCAGATGTAGATTACACATTTCCTTTTCACTCTCTGCTAAAATTCCATGTGATTTTTTAATACATGGTTTTGCCTTTTTTCCTGTCAGCCTCGGCTGGAGGGAGAGGTGGGTGGGGACGAGCCTTCTGCTTTGCTGGCCTGTCTCTACCACTGGTAGTTATTAGATACTCCACAAACAGCCTAGTAAGGACCTAAGGGTCTATTGTTTGTCTTCCTTTGTATTCCTTTGTATTTTGGGTCAATTTCTTAGTACTTTTTAAGGGAACCAGCACTGCAAGTGGTACTTTTTATTTTTTATTTTTTTATTTATTTATTTTTTTGCTGGCTTTTCCTGAAAAAAAAAAAAAAAAAAAAAAAGTATTTCCATCTTCCTACAACTTGACTTCTTTAAAGAGGGAGGTCTCAAGACATTTGTCCGTCTTCTGGCTGACTTGATTGATCTCTAAAGGCGGTGTCACACTAGCACTTTTCCGTCTTCTTTTTCTGTCAATTTTCTGACGACTGTCAACTTTTGCAGACGGTGGCCGTCACACAAGCTTGCTTCCGCCTTTGTCGCACTTGTTGATTGTAAACAAACGTGGCTCCTCATTCACCCCTGCAAGCTGCGGCTTTTTTTTTTTTTTTGCACCTTATAACGTAATCAGCTGTTCTGTGATCCCAAAGGCAACGGTGACCTCTAATACTCTATGAGAAATTCGTCAGTGTGTTTTGTCCACTGCTCATCTTGGCCAGCTACTTGGAAGTTGCCTTGGAAATATTCAAAAGCGTCGCACATTTGCACTCCCCAGGAAATGTACACAAACAACTGAGGAACTTTTCATTGCTAGGCTAGAAGAAAAAAATATGTATACAAATATATAATCAACTTTAAATTTCTTGTCATGGTAGTGGCATTCTTCCGTTTCACAAAAAAAAATTTTTTTAATAAAAGTGTTGATTAGAAACCATAGTTTTTATTTTGACAAAAAATTGGCGCTAGACGAAAACGATGTGTTCCGTCTGACTCAAGACGACAGAAAGAGTTGACAGAAGAGTAAAAAGAAGACGGAAAAAGTGCTAGTGTGACGGCGCCTTAAGAGAACTGGCAATTGAGTGGGGTTTTTTTTTGCAAGTTTTCCTCCATTTTACACTTGTTGCAATTGATTTGTAATAATTAACAAATTCAATCGGTCATTTGTGGAATATTTATTCATCTTAAATTTGTGATAAGTATTGGTGTAAAAGTTCAATGGTATCCTATAGTTAGGTTCCTGGATGTAGAACTTTTCTTGTAAAATTGGGATAATTTCCCCCAAATAATTATGCAACTCTCTCTCTCTCTCTCTCTCTCTCTCTCTCTCTCTCTCTCTCTCTCTCTCTCTCTCTCTCTCTCTCTCTCTCTCTCTCTCTCTCTCTCTCTCTCTCTCTCTCTCTCTCTCTCTCTCTCTCTCTCTTTTTCCAAAGCTGAATAAGTGGCACTACATCCATTGCCTCCAGTCTGGTGTCACTCTACTATTGCAGGGTGTCTCCATTTTGAGAAATGGTCCAAAATGTTAAATGCATGTAGTTACATTAGGTCATATATTATAGGGAAAAAAATTATTGCAGAGTATTTACTCTTGCTTGTCATTAATGGAATATGTATGTAATGTCCCCATCTTAAATTGGCTGTAACATGTTTTTGGTTACATGCTTTTGCAAGATTGGGAGAAAAATGGAGAATACCAGCAGATCCAGGCAGCAGAGCCTTGGTCTTCCTATACATCTCTCCTACACATGTGTATGTGTTCATTAATGTATAAATTGTTGAAGGATTTCACTTTGGTTATTCAGTTAATTAAAATATCAAACTGAAACTTTTGTTAATCTGTTACAGAATGTATAAGCAGCAGCTGGTGTCAAAGTATGTGAGTCTCCATGGGTGTGCAGCATATTATGGCTTAATGTAAGTGTTTCACATTGATCTGTAATGGTTGACCAAGTGAACTAATGGCCTTATCTATGATGAAATTTGACTAGAGTCTCTGAAAAACATTTGATGATACTTAACTGCTGAGGTGATGTATGGTATGTGAAGGTTTAATGATGAGCTTCGCCATGTATATTTATAAAGGTTTCCTTTGTCAACAGGCAATGTGGAAGAAATACTCCTATCCTTCATCATCACATTCCTGTAAGTATATACATGTGTGTGTGTGTGTATATATATATATATATATATATATATATATATATATATATATATATATATATATATATTAGATAAGGCAGTTTAAGTAGGGTACGGCTAAGGTCAAACAGGTCCAAATGGGGACAAATTATATCAAACTTTCAAACTCCTCCAAAGCATTTGGTTTCATTTGCTGAACACTTTTCATCCAATTTGTGTTCAGCAACTCCATCAACCCCAGGAAATTACTGTATTTGATGACTCATAACATGCACCTTTTCTCCATAAAAAGTCTCACGAAATAACCTTGCGTCCTATGAAATTTAGTATTGAGTGGTTGGTGGTAACGGGCTCAAAAATCAAACCCCAGACATCTTTGCAGATGTAAACAAAGTGATAGGTGGTACACCACAAACCAACTCTTTCATTCAAGGCACCAATATATAATAGGTCATACTTGCTAGTAATTTACATAGTGACACCAGTCAGGAAGAAATTCCTAAGTGCCCATGCACTACACATTTAATGAATCAAAACAAACAAAACGGTCAGTGTTGATCTTGACATAGGCAAGCTTCACTGTGTTGTTTAGTGTGATGCCATTACTGCTTGAGGTAAGACATACTTTCATACAATTAAAATTGCACCAATCTTTTAACATTCTTACCTTGCATACTTGTGTTGAAAAAAAAAAAAAAAAAAAAAATCATTAGCCTTGTAGTCTGAATCTGTCATACCAATGTCATATGCCAGGTATATGTATGCATCTCAAGTCAGCAAAGATCTAAGATTATAAATGCAAAATATTGTTAGAAAGTTTCCTTGAGTCCTTTTAGTGTTCAGTCAAATTAAACAAGCAGTGGGACATCTATGTATCATTAGAAAGCTTAGGAGTTGCTCTTTGCTGTGGTATAATTATTACAGAACAAACATATATGCACAAAATAAATCAATGGTAAAAAAAAATTTAGAGCAAGATAAGTTTAGAAAGTAATTTTTATTTCCTTCATTTTTTTTGCAAAAACACTCTCTCTCTCACCCCCCTTGTTTCAATGGTTAAAATCTTGCTACTCATGTATACATATGGTAAATGTCTTTCTTTGGTATTCATAGAAGATTTTAGTATGTTTTTTATTTTGATTGTGGAATTCTGATTTGTCTTTGGTATTTTTGCTGAATCCATGAAGATCAATGATGATGAGCAAAGGTTCTAGAATATTGTTTCATTCAGCTTTGTGTTAATGTGATGATAAAGGAGATTGGTTCGCATTTATTTTTGCTGAATTACTGATGAATAACTCCTGCCTGGCTGAGGCCTTATTGAAGACCCACAGTGGTGCTCTTGGTAGGACTGTACTTATGAAAATTTGTTGTCTGTTCTAGAGCACCTGAGGACCTGATGTGGGGACAGGAAGATATCCATGTGAGTAGCCCTTGCAGTACTTTCTTGGCAGTTTGAAGTTAATAAAACCCATAAGAGATGGACCAAGGTAATAGTGCGTTATTCTGAGGCAGGAACTGGAGAATGAGTAAGATTAAGTAACAAGTTGTATCTGCTATAGAGGAGTGGTGCTTGATTATACTATTTGTGGAAAAGGAAATACTAGATAGAAAAGGAATTCATCCAGGGGTGTGGAGTCGGATTTTCAAAAGTCCGACTCCGACTCCAGTAAATTTAAATGTTGTGACTCCGACTCCAGGAAATTTGAAGGTTGCGACTCCGACTCCGCTTTTTAGTACAATGATATAGTCTTTTTTGTTTTACATCAGGGATGATGGCCAAGGGAAAAGATTAAACAAAAAGCCCGCTAGTTGCCACACCCAAAAAAGACGAAAGTTAAGAGAATCAATTCTTACATATTTTTGAGTCCATCTATAATAAGTGTACTTGACGATTATATAATTATCATAAATTAATAAAAATTATCTTTATATGTAATGCTTGATTGGACAAATCCTCCACAAAGTCAATTTCTCCCAATTTTTAGGAATCTCCATTAAGTGGAATCTTAACTTGAAAATTTATCACGTAAAGGAGTTGGAGTCGCTCATATTTTTACCAACTCCGTCTGACCGCTTGCAATTCCGACTCCGGCTTCGGCCAAAAGTAGCTGATTCCTTGACTCTGACTCCGACTCCACACCCCTGAATTCATCAAATAAGCAGTGATTATCAAATGATTGATTTAATGTGTAATAGGGCAGGCATCCACAAATAGGTTCGAATCCCAACACATACCACTTTGAAGCTATGCCATTTGTCGAGTGGTTTAAAGTTACCGACATGCCACCGTGATAACCCAGGTTCTAGGTGTTTACACTGAAGATGTGCTTGGGTGGTGATACGAGTACCACTATAAAATTGCCTGCACCACTAAGGGGCGGAAGCTTAACAGCACTTCCCACATATACTCTTCAAGTATGCCTACAGGCGTTATAGGCCATGCCCCCCCAAAAAAAAGCCATGTATGTATGTATTATTGCTTTAGGTTCACTGGAAATAAGAGGAAAGTAATGGTGTACATACAGTATTGTATTAATGCATGTCCTGTACAGTGAATACTCATTACTTGAATTGAATTTGTTTTAAATGGTACTTGGAGCATAATAAGTTTGACTACTGATACCCATAAATCAGGTAATTCATTCTATACTTAGCAAAACCTTAAGTTTACAAAAATTTCAGTGTTGATTCTTTGTACAGTTTTGCAGTACTGTACTGTACTTCACTGTAGATTTCACCTTGCAATACTCAGCTGCAAGTTCAGTGATTCTTGCTCCTTTCTTGAATTTATCAATTATAATTATCTTTTTTCCATTCAATGGTCGTCACTACATTCTTCCTTTTAGAGTTAATCCCACCACTAGTAAACCTCTTTAGTGCCATTGCAAGTTTCTAAATTGAAAAACTACAAGACAACACAGGAGTATGTTGTTTTGGGACTAAGTTAAGTGGTGGCGGTAGGGAGAGAGAGGCCAGGGATTCCATGAAACTCTTGGACACGCTGCTAATATGTAAGATGTGTAAGTGTGCCCCTAGCTGATAATGGTAACCATGAGTGCATTAAATGTCATTAGGATGTTGTAATTTACTTCATATGCATGTTGCTAATAACTACACCTTCCGACGTGGTCTCTCTCTCTCTCTCTCTCTCTCTCTCTCTCTCTCTCTCTCTCTCTCTCTCTCTCTCTCTCTCTCTCTCTCTCTCTCTCTCTCTCTCTCTCTCTCTCTCTCTCTCTCTCTCTCTCTCTCTCTCTCTCTCTCTCTCTCTCTCTCTCTCTCCTTCCCCCCACCCTCATCCAAGCTTTACCACACAATGAACATGATTTTTTATGTACATATTAAATATTGCATGGAACAGCAAAAATGAATATCAAGAGAACAAATTTGTCCATGCTGCTAGCCCGCCTATTGGCAAGATGCATGGCCAGCGGATATTCAAGTACCAGCTATTTTCTTATGTACTGAGTTGAACTTGTGTTTGAGTATCGAAAAGTTTGACTTTCAAGACATTCGAGTATTGAGTTGGCACTGTAATTAATTAATGTCATTTACATCTTTGCCCTGAAGTTTGATGTCAACTTTCCTCTTCTCTGATTTCAAATTGAGGTCGAAGCAATTTTATCTGTTATTGCCAAGCTTAACTATCTTTGTGCTTTACAGATGACTTGCATTACTGATCAGAGCAGAAGTTTGAGATGGGAAACCATGAATGTGGCAAGGAAAGATTCCTGATGTAGAGTGGAACTAACTCGCTGGAAGATGATGATGGGTGAGTACTTCGGTAAAGTTCTACCATATTATATTGTTGGGTATTGGTGAGTTGTCATTAAGGAACTGATGTAAAAGTTTTTTTTTTTTTTTTTAATTGATTGCTATGAGCCATCAGCCTCAAAAGCTAATGCATTCTATTATAGGAAAGAATTTGAATGATTAATTCTAGTGCTGAAAGTTTTATATAGGTAGGCATGATATTTGAAAGTGATGGACGTTGCACATGAGTACGTTTTTTTTTTTTTTTTTTTTTTTTTATCAGATGTACACTAAACCATTGGTAATCAGCTGTTTCAATCTGTGTGACTCAAGCTCTTGCCCAATGGGAGAATAACAAAGATTAACCAGCAGATCCTGGCTTGAGCCTTGACCTCTTTAGATAATCTTTGACAACTATTTTACATTGTGTAGGACTAAATATTTTACTTGTAGAATTATTACTGAAGTGAATTACTTTTTCTTGTATGACATTATATATATATATATATATATATATATATATATATATATATATATATATATATATATATATTATATTATATAATATATATATATTTTTTTTTTTTTTTTTTTTTTTAATTTTTTAACTTTGTGTAGGACTATTTATATTTAACTCCTTCACTATCGATGACATACCATATTATGTCATACAAAATTTTCACTACCGAACTGAAGTAGTACATGCCTACGCCATTGCTCCAATTGGGCTTCATCTATGCTGTTTGTGTTTCTTTTTATGATTCAGTGACTAAGTGGCACCTTTTATTTTCAAGGACATTGGGTAAGTTGGCTTGTTGAAGGAAGGGGGGGGGCGTCGTGAGACCTGGCCGGTGGGCAGTGTGCCAGTGTCACGTAATGGCGTTGCCATTGTTATCCTTGAGTGATTCTGTTGGTAATCTGGATCTATTAGATGAATTACAGATTCTGAGGACAGTGAAACTCAATCAGAAGGCCTCATTAGTGACTCAGATGAGGAATATTTGCCAGAAAATGACAGAGTCCAGTAGCTCCAAGGAAGAAAGTGATGGAAGTGGAAGTGGTGAGGATAATGAGCGGCAACATAGTCCTGCACTGCATGTTTCCCTCCACACTTTTTCTCTTATCTGATCCCTTTGCTGACCAGCATCCTGGTACTGTTTCAATCCTGACTGAGGATTTTTCTGGCATTCATCCTGATGTACCAAGGAATGACATGAGTGTTTTGAACTGCTTCCATCTATTCTTGTGGTAGTCAGTGTTTGTGGACGAATGTCTGTACAGCTAAATTTTTCATAGACAACCCAATAATAAATCCCAAAAAGTTTGAGAAAAAAGTGGCTTGATGTCACAAGGGATGACATGAATGTCCTCCTATGTCAGCATCCCCAACAAAACATGGTGTGGGGGGGTGGGGGTTGTGCAGCGTGGGAGTGACGGAGTCGGTAGTGAAGGGATCAATGTACTGTAGTGTTATTTCCAATGTAGATTTTAAAATTTTTTTTTATTTATTTATTTTTATTTTTTTAGCCAGTTAGGGCTAATTATTTTAACTAGTGGAGGAATCATAGTTCTAAATTATGAAAAATTGCACTTTACCATATTTAGGCATTGTATTATTTTTGCCCCTCAAAAGTGTTATGTAGAACTTGTTAAATTTTTCAAATGCTGCACATGTTAAGTATAATCTACAAAGGAAACGGTTTCATCTGATAGTAATTTGATAACTTAAAAACTTGTCATTCTAATAGACTACATATGTCTCTGGTATCTGCTATATACTTCATGTATTTTTGTCATTACCATAAATTTTTGTAGAAAATCACACTTCCAGTATTTATTGTTACATGTTTTTGTAGATCATTTGGTGAATATTGTATTCTTTGCAGAAAGCAACTGAGGTGCTATGCTTGCAGTGGTTTTGAAGCAGGAGGAAAAAGTAAGTTTAACTACTTTGCTGTAGCAGAACATGCATGTCATTTGTCTTGAATTATGGGAATGTAATTCTTTTTGAAGATTGCATTTCAATTGCTTGTTTTTGAAGTTGGCTCTCAATGGTAGGTTATTTTTTGTAGATGTATAATCTGTAGTCTTCCATGTCTTATTACAGCAACAAAATAATGCCACCAGATTAATGTGTTTTCAATAATAAAATGTCACTGATTTAAGAATTTTGATGTCAATGAAATACGAATACATCAAGGGAAGGAAGAGTCGATACAGTAAATTGTCATACAGCATTTGTTTGTTAGAAAACCTGAATTGGCAATACACTGATAATATTGTAGATTTGCATAGTAAAGATACTAGGAATCATTTCTATAAGTATTGTATTTTGATCCTTATAAAGCTTAAAATAATGATGAGTTTTCATATTCCAACACAATTTACTTTGTTGATGCTGGGTGCAATTTAATCTTTTGTGTGTTAGTAATTCTATAATTTATTTTTCCTATTGATTTCTTTTTTTGCTTTTCCTAGGTTTTCAAATGTGCCAGTTGCTTCAAGCCAGATATATTGCCTGCTGTGCCTGAGGTAAGGCTTGCTCCGTTAGATGAATATCTTTTAAGATCATAGTCAGATTTGTGATGTAATATGAGTTATTTGACAATGTTTTTATTATATTATACTTCATTTATATTCATGTTAAATCCACCCTACTTGTCAGTTTTATAGTTCTTCCAACCTATTTCCTGCATTGGATCTGTACTGTTGAATGCTGATCACAAATTGATCTGTTCACTTGAAATGAATAGTTTTTGAAGTTTCAAGGATGACAATTATCGCAGACGGTCTTCAGACGTCCATACAACGCATTCTTTCTAACTGTTGAAATTGTTGATGCTGATTGTATGATTTTGTATGAGAGGAAGTGGTCCTTGGGTTTGTATTTCATGCTGGTTTTGTATTTCAGATTGTGTAAGAGAAAGTTGAGGCAGCAGCAGCATGGCAGGTGTGTACTGTATTTGTCTACATTCTGCATTGGATCTGTACTGTTGAATGCTGATCACAAATTGATCTGTTCACTTGAATAGTTTTTGAAGTTCCAAGGATGACAATTATCGCAGACGGTCTTCAGACGTCCATACAACGCATTCTTTCTTAACTGTTGAAATTGTTGATGCTGATTGTGTGATTTTGTATGAGAGGAAGTGGTCCTTGGGTTTGTATTTCATGCTGGTTTTGTATTTCAGATTTGTGTAAGAGAAAGTAGAGGTAGCAGCAGCATGGCAGGTGTGTACTGTATTTGTCTACATCTAAATTGTTGCTAATGGATATATACATGATGTTTACTAAACCATCTTTCGGCTGAAGCTTGATGTCACTCCTTTTTACTGATTACTATTATTATTTTGTGTGTGCTTTAGTTGAGATGTATAGATAATAAGTTTTATTTTCTGTCTTTGCAGGTTCCTTTTGCTTTGAAACTGGAAGTTAATGAAGTTAAGCAGGTATGCGCATTGTATTACTTGATCATAAACTCAACATCTTAGGTTATTTGTCTACATCTAAATTGTTGCTAATGGATATATACATGATGTTTACTAAACCATCTTTCGGCTGAAGCTTGATGTCACTCCTTTTTACTGATTACTATTATTATTTTGTGTGTGCTTTAGTTGAGATGTATAGATAATAAGTTTTATTTTCTGTCTTTGCAGGTTCCTTTTGCTTTGAAACTGGAAGTTTATGAAGTTAAGCAGGTATGTGCATTGTATTACTTGTAGATCATAAACTCAACATCTTAGGTTATAAGCCTAAACTATAATTTCTATAGAGATGAATTTTTATCCAATATGATATCTTGCAATGTTATCTTTATCTTCAGGCACATCCTAATCCATTAATTACTTAAATAATCAAGTCCCTGTCCTGCAGTGCCCATTATGTTCATTGTACATTGGTCACATTCTTGTGTTAAGTTCTATCAGATTGGTTTTGATGTTTGTCATGTAGATTTCATCCTCTATACTTATGTTTTATTACTAGCCAAAAATGCTCCAATTGTCATCTAATCCAGGGCTGGGCAAACTTTTTAAGTGCAAGGGCCATATTGAAATTTATAATTTGATGAGGCCACACAATATGAAAACTACAAATAATTTTTGATAGACAAAATGAAAGGCTTTTAAAGAAAGTCATTCACACACATGCACACCAGCAGGTAGTAAAAAGAAACTTACAATGTCATTTGGTGTTGCTTGGGAACTTTCAAATTTACTAACATTTGGCACACTGCATGCCTGAAGGCCATAGTTTGCCCACACCTTATCTAATCATTTGGTTGATTGTGATGGTATACAATGTACAGTAGAGACTCAATACTCAAACTTAATTCGTTCCAAATGGCTGTTTGTGTATCAAAATGTCCAACTATAGATATAATACTGACTATTGATACCTATAAATCAATTAATTCATTCTAATCTTATCAAAACCTTAAGTTTACAAAAATTTCAATAATTTTTTTAATGATTTGATTTGTGCTTACCTGAAATGAAGGCTGGTAATGGATAGTGTAGAAGGGTGGGGGGGAGGAGAGAGGTCATCGGAGGACGAGTCACCATCCATGAAACGTCTTTGTAGCTTTTCTCCTTGTGTGATTCCTGTGAACCCACTAGTGGAGGGCTATTGCTGATTTACACTTGCAGTCTCACTAAATTCCTTATTTTCACCACAAATAAGCCTCTTTGGTGCCTAAGTTTATAAAGGAAAACTAGGAATGCAGAAGAATGCTTTTTTCAAGACTGGCAGGACTATTGATGTGCGCTGGTATCCAGTATACCAGGATAATGTCGGCTGCAGGAAGGGAGAGGACAGAGTTTTGTTTACAAGCGTGTGTGGCTGTTCGATTACCAGATATTTTCACCACTAATAAGCCTTTGGTGTTAATGTAAACTTGTACAGTCATACCTCGCCCAACATGAGAGTTACGTTCCTGAGCTCATTGTGCACGGCGAGATTCGTGTTGAGCGAATAATAAGCCCTATGGGAAAATAGGGGTCACGTTCCCAGATCCTCCCCCAAAAAACTTTTTTTTTTTCAGACTAAAAAAAAAAAAAAAAAAAATGAAGTACCAAACACATTTTATTTAACTACAGTACTATACCTTGTTCATTTAACCTATATTCCTGGCGCCGAGGCACTGATTGGCTGCACCCCTCTTGCTAGCACCCACGGAAAGGCTGCCTCGTATGACCAGCGAGAAATGTTTTTATTTTATATGCTATAACTCACTTCATATAAGGGATAGCCAGATTTGATTAACACCATAAGACTCAGCAGTGACTGTACTATCAAGATGTATTGTAGAAAATTAACAAAAAAAAAAAGATAATGGTATTATGATGAGTTGAACTGTGACAATTTCATAGAAATGTTTATATCCTGTTTTGTTTTGCTCGTTATTTTTAAAGGATGTTCATTGAATGCTGAAATACATTATTGCATTGTAAAGGAAAAACTCATGAACACGATAGTGTTATCAGAATGTAGGTAAACCTCCACTTAATGAAAACATTTGTAGCCACGTTACTTGCCACGGCTTACGGCGAGCTGCTCCATGGTAGTGATGATCCACCCCCTTAACACCCCCGACTCCCCAGCCCAACACCACCGACTCCCCAGCCCACCATCAACACCATGGAGCGGCTCGCCGTAAGCCGCGGCGAGTAACATGTGGCTACAAATGACTGTTTTCATTAAGTGGAGGTTTACCTGCACTGATAACACTATCGTGTTCATGAGAGTTTTTCCTATATGATGCAATAATATATTTCTGCATTCAATGAATATCCTTTGAAAATAACGAGCAAAACAAAACAGGATATAAACATTTTTATGAAATCATCGCAGTTCAACTCATCATAATACCATAATCTTTTTTCTTTTGTTAATTTTCTACAATACATCTTCATTGTACAGTCACTGTTGAGTCTTATGGTGTTAACCAAATCTGGCTATTCCTTATATGAAGTGAGTTATAGCATATAAAATAAAAAAAAATTTCACTGGACATAGGAGACATAGCCTCTCCGTGGGTGCTAGCGAGAGAGGGGTGCAGCCAATCAGTGCCCAACTTTTAAACCCGCCTCAGCGCCAGGAATATAGGTTAAGTGAACAAGGTATAGTACAGTAATACTCCGCTTAACGAACAGGATAGGGGGTGTCAAAGCTGTTCGTAGAGCGGAAATTCGTTAAGCGGACGTAATTTTCCCATAGGAAATAATGGAAATGGGGGATGCATTCTGGGCTGATCCCCAACATACCACATGGGCAAAAAAACAATATATATATATATATATATATATATATATATATATATATATATATATATATATATATATATATATATATATATATATATTTCTATTAGCTTTTTACAAGCCTTGCCCCCAAGAAAGGATTGTTTTGTAATGCATAAAGTGAAATCTTATTGTAATGCATAAAGTGAAATCTTAATGGAATACCAAAAAATAGAGCAGAGATGAGATTAGCCACAAATGAAGCGGGAGACTCGTGGCCACTCGGCCGCTTCTTCTTGTTACCCTTGTAGCTTGCATGTTACTTTCACCATGATGTTTGTTTCCACTCCTCTATTGCCTGCTATAATGGATATCATATCTTAGTATTCATATGCTTATGCCTTGAGGATAACCTGGACTCCATGGCAGTGAGTGATAGTGAATTACTAATGAAATACCGCGGTATTTCACTAGTATACGTGAGATTCATGTTTGGCGAGGTATGACTGTAAATGAAAAACTACAGACCGTGCATGAGAATGTTATTTTGATGACCGCGGCAGCACAACTGATGGAGGGGAGGAGGGAAAGATCAGGGAGTCTGTTTACAACCATGTGTGTGGTCGTTTGACTATCAGGGTTTTTTTTTATTTATTTTTTTTTTATTATTATTATTATTATTATTATTATTATTATTATTATTGATTGGAACTTCTGCATTCGAGTATTGAAAAGTTCTATTATTAAGACATTTGAGTACTGAATACTATGTCCTGTAAGCACTGCTAAAGTAATCGAGTTCAAAGATATATGTAACATAATGAAAGCGAGTTTCACTTGTATTCAAGACTTATTGCATAATATGGAAAGTTCTCCCTATTCATCCTTCAGACTGTTAGATGTAACATGTTTGATCAGCATCTTAGGGAATAACAACACACAAGAATCATTAGTTAGTTTAAACTAATTCTGATTTGTGTGACATGTGAATATCTACAGTATAGTCAAACCACGCTCTGGAGTCACTTTGGGTGTGGACGCTGTGGTAAATCCCCGGCTCGCCACTATGCCAAATCAGCCCCAACACATCACTTTGTGTCATTCGTCACCTATTTACTAATTATTCTTATGTTTTATTTCCCATTAAATACTTTTTTAGATTCAATTAGGGTTTGTAGTGTTATGAATGCACTGTAGTATTGTAATATAGATAGTAACAATTAGTATACATACATAAATAGCATGACACGTGGCAACGCTTTTTGCGTGGTTGTCAGGTAGGTCTGGGAAGGCAGGCAGGTCAGGGGTCTGGGATTAAGGTGTGTCAGGGTCATTCATTCATCACCTGGCCACCCACCCAGCAAGATGGAAGGAAGCGTCACGAATCATGGTGGACCAATAGGACCAATACACAGCCGAGAGAAGGAACTTATATACAACGTATATAACTATTTCCTAGAACCTTGACTTATACCTCAGTGGTGATGTGGAAAATAAGTCGAAAGCAGAATAGGTATGTTACATTATTTAGAAAGTTTTTGATAGTTTTCTTTACCCTTTTCTACAAAATTATGCAGAGAGAAGAGAGGTGGTGGGGTGGTGTAGGCTTAAAAGGGTCAGGCGATCTCTAATCCTTTTTAATTGCCCTAGTACTGGGAGAGATTTGGCAACGCTGTAGCTGGGAAGTCCCCTTTTCCGACCCCACCCAAATTGACTCCAGAGCGTGGTTTGACTATAATTAGATGTGGGCTGTGGCTGAATGTTGTACTGGAATTTCTGTTCATGAACTTTCAGGGAATTAATCTTAAGGTCTTGTACTTAGGTTTGTGCTCATTCACGTGTTGCTTATTTTATGATTACATATTTTTTTTTTTTTTTCTTTTGTTCACAGGTATTTGCATTTGAGTGAACTGATAGTCTTGGAAGGAAGTGATAACTCTGTTTCAGGTAAGGTTTATTCAATTAAATTTAAATAAGTGCCTTTAAAATTTTTGTTTAACCTCCTGTCACTAAAGTAGGGTTTGTTGCTATATATATTGCAGATGAATTATGGATACTAAATAAATTATTGTGGCAACTGAAGATCTGTACACCATTTATCTGGTTAATTAACAATTATAAAGTTATTGGTTATGATGACTAATATGTTCAAACTTGACAAGAAAGGAAGTTTCCAAATCTCATCTTTGAAGTTTCCAAATCTCATCTTTGAGAGCTGTGGACGTGAAACCTTAAAAATTGATGTCAAGAATTCCTTCAGATTGTATAAATTTTTCAATCTCGTTTCAGACTAAAATACAGATTGAATTTCCTAGTGAAAGTAAAGTTAGATAGGTAATTAGCATTCAATATTGTTTTATGTTTGAATCTGTGTTGAAGAGTTAAATTATACAGTAATCGCTAGCATATCTGGAATTCGCTACCATCCAGAGTTGGCCCCAAGCTTATTCAAATGTACCATGTGAGTGATCCCTTATCCTGCTAGGCTGCAGCACTTAACTCTCATGCCCTCCTGCTCTTACTCGCCGACAACTAGGAGTATTGACGGTGCTGTTCAGTGAGTTTGTAGCGTTCTTTGTCATTTCAGCATGGCAGGAGTGTACGTACATTCCACCACCACTTAGTGGCATCACACTAGCACTTCTGTCGTCTTCAACATTTTGTCATTTTTAAACTTATGTCAACTCTTTCTGTCGTGTTGAGGCAGACGAAATGCACCATTTTCCTCTGGAGTCAATTTTTAGTGAAATTAAGATCTATGGCTTCTTATCAACAGTTTTATAATAAAATTGATTTTCTTGTTAATTGAAATGATGCTATAATCCCGCTTTAACGAAGTTTTATCCAGGTAATTATTTCCAAGTCTATATATATATAGACTACGAGCTATTCATGAGTGACTGTATGGTTGTTGTTTAATCTAAGGATGATTTTCTTGCGATTTTGATCTTCATGAAACCAACCAAAAAATCACAGAGTCTGACCATGTCAATTAGATGTCGATGATTTCAGTAAGAAGCATGCATGTGGCTGATAGTGTCAAATTTCTTTCAGGTAGACTGGAAGGCTACACATCAGAGGTTGCTGTCTTATCAAAGTGATGGTAACTAGTCACAGTGGGCTTGATGAAACTCGTGAATGGTAAGACTTGATTTAGAGTATATGTACTGTATCTGACCTAGGAAATATGCATCAGCGCGCAATACTCCATGTGGTCATCTATATCACAGTGGAGCAATATTAATGATGCTAAAACAACGCAAGTCTTAACCCCGCTTGTTGGAGTTGTTCCTTCTGGCTTCAAGACATTCTACAGTTGCGTGCGTGTGTATGTGTTTGTGAGAGATAAATATTTGGAGTAAATTAAGAAAAAGAAGGAATTTACACTTCATTGAATAAATAATTTATTGCAATTGATGGATTTATTTTTTGGATTGGACTGCAGTTAGTTTGTACTAAGTGGTAGTATTTAGTTGAAGGTTGTAAAAGCATTAGCTAAATGCTTTGTGCTTGACTAGTTATGAGAAATAGTTGTATTGCTTGACATGCAATCACAAGAACTTGAAAGGTGGTTGATTTTGTTTAAATGCTTTTTTATCCTCCTTCCTCAGATTGGAGATACAGTTATTCGAGGTGGAGAGATTGAGATGCTGGTAGGTAAGACTGAAAAGTGACGTGGGGCACATCAGATTGCATTTAGAATTTTCTGTTTTAGAAGAATTCGTAAATCTGAACATTGCACTTGGAGTAGGCTGATTTTATGATGATTTCTTACCTACATTGATATTAATGAAGAAAAATTTATACTGATACCACTACATACACAAAGATACAGAGTAGTATTTAATACATTTTAAAATTATTGTTGTGATTCCTTCAGTGTGCTGACATGCCTGGTGGACATCACTCCTGACAGTTAGGAGCACACCACAAAGCATTGGAGAGGTTTGTTGAATAAAAGATAAGTTTGAAATGCCTATGTTGATTTATATTCTTGAATATATCTCAAACAAATCTCTCGACGGTCTTCAAACCAATGCATTTTAATTTGTTGAAGTATTTGTGCCCTGGTCCTGGTTCACATTGGTGACTTAACAGGGATGCCATTTAATTTAAAAAAGACTGCAATATGGAGACATGCGGTAATGATTTATTTTATATCTAGTGATGTGTGTACCATATATTTTTTTGCAAACCAGAGCTTCAAGACACTGGAAATAAGATATTTTCAACTTATCCATGTCATATTTTAAGCATATGAATTTTATGCATGCAAAATTAAGTAAGAATGTCTTAATACCACTGTTGTCTAAATCTTGGTAAGATTAGGAAGTGTATGTGAAAGCAACAATAAAACATGATTGCATATTTATGTATAGAATTATACCTTTGCATATTCTTTATGTATAAAATTAAGCCTATGAATTTAAGGTTCATGATCTTAGCAAATCTGTTTTGATAATGGTTTATAGTTAGACAAGAACAAAGGATTGAGTGAAAAAATAGTTGGGAAAAAAAGCTTGTAGAATGAGAAGAGGGAGATTGAATGGTAAGATTTAGTATGTAATGTCAGCAAGTAATTCTAATAACGAGTGCTAAAAAGCCTTGCAAAAATGAAGAGCATCTTATGTTCATGTAAATCTTAAAATGACAGTAGTGAGGGCGTTTGGCAAACTAGCATTTTTTATAGTGACTGAATGAGGTTGCCCATTGAACCCGTATATCGTCGCTCCTAACACCATGGCAGCTCTGGAGATCCACTTTTCACCCCAAGCCGATCGGCTGATTATACTAAAACCCATCCGTACCTACCCATAGGGCGTTGGCCATATCTACCGTGAGACTATGCCAAATCTCCAATAAAAACAAACTACTCACTGTCCTGTAGTCAGCATTATCAACAAAAAACGTTCTCAGAACATTCAGAAACCTTAAGTGGTAGATGATATAAATAATTGTCATATACGAAAATAAATTAAGCTAGTTCATATACATGGACGGTGATGTGTCATATCAGGTCAGGCGACGTTGCCACTCACGACCCAGGTGGAATTTCCCGGGGAGGTTGGGGGGGTGAGTCAGGTCGCCACGCACGTGTTGCTTCACTTCTCTGGTCACTACCATGGAAGGACCCCCTGACGCTTCCCCGTCATACACTGTCTTGCGCAGCCAGACCAAGGAATTCATATTCCGCCTTAATAGATATTTCTTGCAAGAGAAAGCAAATCGGGCAACACACCTTTGACTCAAGCAAGGAACCACTCAATATATTACTCTACTCATGTGCACTTATTTGACAAACAGTAAATTACTTCTCATTTTCATGTATATAACCAGAATCTTTATTGCATTTAATGTACTATATAGCTGCATAGGTACTTGGGTCTCTTCTGACTTCTTTTAATAATGAAGAGAACGATCATCACTCCGTTTTCTTTGAAGAAGGTACTGGTATAGCAGTGGCAACGTCGCACCCAAGAGGAGCCACACCTTGTGGGTAGCTACGGATGAGTTCTAGTATAGTATATACATAATTTCTGACTGCAAAATACATTTGTTTTGCCAGTACTCAACAGTTAAGCATCCTTATGACAATGATGAAAGGAGCTCCACTAGTCTCAATGATTTTCCTGCTCACAATGGAGCAATGTTAATGATGCTAAAACAACACAAGTCTTAACCCCGCTTGTTGTTCCTCCTTCCACTTTCAAGACTACAGTTCAGGGCCAAGTATCTCTGTTTTTTAAACATGAATATCCCAGGTTGGTAAATATTATAAGTGAATTTAAGAGGAACAAGCAGAGATAACCTTAGTCAAATGTATCTAGAAAATACCTGTTTACAAACAGTAACATGTGAATCCAGGATTTTTTGGTTGTGTGGGGGCGTCTAACCTAGGTTGGTTTGATTAGGTGGATTAATTTTCAAAACGCCAGGTGTAGCTAGATCTACATATTGAACATATTTTCCCAAATAAAATGTTGATAATAACCTGCGTGCTTTTGGGGTCCGAGGGATCTCCAAACGCACGGGTTCGAATCCTGTCATCGGTCTGAGTGTAGGTTGGGTTTCCTCACTCGGGGCAACGGTTTCCTAGCGGGTGGGCTTTGAGATAGGAGGTACCTCAAAAAGTACCTCCTTTAGCCCATAAATTCCCGTGAAAAGCCCACATGGTATAGGAAAAAAAAAAAAAAAAAAAAATGAAGTGCCACACCAGTATTCTTGGGAACTTTATTAATCAAATAAAAACAACTTCCGTAGTACAATACATATGTGAAGATTCAAATTTGGCACGAGGCTCGATGGCTAGCGAGCGAAACGAGTTAGTTTGTTGTGATTATCAGGATGCCACTCCTTGATTTTCCCCAAGATCTTGGGATTTCGGCCTTGGCTTTGGGATGTTGGGAATTAATGGTAAAATTTGGCGAAATCTTGGGAATTTTTAATGACATTGCAATTTGAGACTTTTCACACAGACACACACATGTATATATATATATATATATATATATATATATATATATATATATATATATATATATATATATATATATATATATATATATATATATATATATATATATATATATATATATATATATATATATATATATATATATATATATATATATATATATATATATATATATATATATATATATATATATATATATATATATATATATATATATATATATATATATATATATATATATATATATATATATATATATATATATATACACACACACACACACACACACACACACACACACACACGAGAGTTCGTTAGTCTTATGAAACTCCCGCTGTTACTGCGATATACCCGGGTGGCAGATAAGAACGAAGGTAAGTGGTCACGCGAATAATACAGGTCTCATACAAGTGACGGACGGAGCTCATCGCCTGTCGCCGACTCACCCTTGCCCACTGCCCAGTCCAGTACACGTAGGGGATCGGTGTAAAACGTAATACAGGTCTCATACAAGTGACGGACGGAGCTCATCGCCTGTCGCCGACTCGCCCGTGCCCACTGCCCAGTCCAGTACACGTAGAGGATCGGTGTCAAACGTACAGTGTCAGTGTCTCCTAGCCTCCTCCCGAGTCATTACTCAGTATTGTGTACCGTGTTAGGGTTTAATTTCATTTTTGTTGTTTTGGGACCTTGGGAATTTTTTGGCATATATTGGGATTATTTTGAGGCAGTCTTGGGATATCTGGTGATTATGTGAGGGAAATTTGGGCGGGAGCTGCGATGCCCGTGTGTCGTGTGGGCGACTCTTCAATA
Organism: Portunus trituberculatus; assembly: GCF_017591435.1. NCBI lineage: Eukaryota > Metazoa > Arthropoda > Malacostraca > Decapoda > Portunidae > Portunus > Portunus trituberculatus. The sequence continues at coordinate 5,821,608 of NC_059301.1, forward strand.
TTTAAAGCAGGAGTTTCTGTGGGTTGGTATTGGAGAGGTGATCCGCCTGGTACCTGAGGACATGGGATTTGCCTATTACCTGCTCCTGTGGAGGAGGCTGCTGTGTGTCGGTACCTGCAGAGGATTGTATACAGGTGCTCTGAGCTCTGTGAGCAGCCGAAGCAGTGTTTGTGGCAATGGCGGCAAAGAAAGACGTGCAGTATAGCAAGGGCCAGTCACGTCAGTCTTGCTCTTCAAGTCGTATAAAGAGCGGTGTCGCAGTGGTGTACCAAGACCAGTGTTGGTGCCTGGGTAAAGGTTTATGTGATGTGTGTTATTGTTGTGAGTGGGACACAGTGGTGAACCAAGGACAGTGGATTTTTCTGTGTGAACTCAAGGCTTATGAGAATTGTGGGGAGAATGGAGGCGAGCGCGCGGGACGGTTTCTCGGGGACAGTGCCGAATTGTGTTTTTTTTTTTTTTTGTACTTTACTAAAGTTGTAAGGGTAGTGGATGTGTTCTTGCCCGGGCAGGAGTATCGAGGTTTCACTTGTATGTGATGAGTGTAATGTTATGGTGAGCCCAGGAGGTGACAGCGGGCAGCTATAACCGGGATTATTCCTTGGGGAGCCTAACCCCTTTAGGAAGTGAATCCGCCTCATTGCACATACATAAATTAAAAGCCACTGCGCTATAATCCTCCCATGCAGTGCCCGAACTGTTGCTTCTTACAAAAGGACATACTAGTATACTTCTACAGGTTCTGGCACAGATTCTGGGGCAGTGAGGCCGTTGTTCACAGCAATATTATGCAATATTGTTGTAACAATAATTTAGTTCTTATTTGTCTATTTTTGTATGTAAGTGCCTCAATACTGTACAACTGCCGTTTCCACACCCCAAAGCATCTCTCGACTGAGTTGAGTGTGCCTATATGTGATGCTTCAGCTTGGGTATCCATTGTTGGTGTCAAGTTATAGAGGAGTATTCTGAATCACCTTTTATAAATTTTTGGTGAAGCCGTGAATTATATGTATTACAAAAAAACTAAAGAAAAAAAAAAGAAAAAAAAACTCAGCTGTCATGGACACTTGGCCAACTACTAGAGATATTTGTGAAACATTTTTGGTATCACAAACTGCCATCACATTCAGTGCAAGGCAGCCTTTTTTGCAGTGATACAGTTCTGCATTGTTTCTCACAGGGCTAACTAACACCAATGACACCAAGCATGCCAACAAGAAGCTGTAGGTAACCAGGAACACTGCAGACTGTGGAGAAGATATAATATTATTTGTCTGGTTATTTCCATTTATACCTGGGAACACACCACATGTGCTCCACAAGTTTTCATGACATTTCATAATGCAGCAGATTAAAAAAAAAAAAAGGAAAAAATAGTACTAACATTCACTTCCATTATGTTCGTTAACCATTTTTTTTTGTTAAGGAAGCAAACAAGATAATGTATTAATTAGTACAGAAATTAATAATATACTGTAGGTGTATGTAATTTATATTTCATGAGTCTATTAGAAAGAGATATTCTAATGTCATCAAATAAAAAAAAAAAAAAAAAAATGCTAGACACTTAGAACACAGTTCAACACTCCCATTAATACACTTCCAGCAAATATATAGCCTACTCTTCCACCTCATGTTACTTCTATATCTATATTTATTTACTGTATATTCATTCATTGGCAACAGTTGTTTGGCCCACCTGTTTCCCATCCCTTTATAGCTGTCACGTCATGCCACAAGTAGGTTGGGCCAACCATCTAGGCGAGTTAAGCCCTAATCCCTTAACCCCTTCCCCCCCTCAGTTGTTTCGTTCCTATTCTTAGCCCAACCTAACCTAACCGTGGGAGCCTGCTGGAATCGAGGCGAGCGCGCGGGACCGTTTCTTGGGAACTGGAGTGAAAGGAGCCGAGGCAAACAGGTGATTGGGGCAACATAACCAGGCACATGTTACTTTCCTTCCCAGCCCTTGAGCCGTTGTCAGTTCCTCAAAATACAATTGCTACCGTTTTACGTGTATGTATTGATGCTTGAGGGCATGAACAACACTTAAATGTTATACTTACCACGTTAAAATCCTGTAAACACCTCAGTTTGTACAGATGATAGATGTGCGTGTGGCGAATGGAGACTTCACACGTCAACAAAACAAATCCAAAATTGACCTTGGTAAGGAATTCCGAACGCGTTAATTTATAAATGCCATTATCTTTTCTTTACGATGATGGCCACTATTTTCTATTTACAGGGAAATATTTTGACATGTTATCGAATTTTTAACATAGTATTGCACAGTCGGCTTTCCCAAGGTTGTCAAGAGGCCGTTGGCTGATGTTAGAACAGCACTTGAACCCACTTTCCTGAGTGAGACTGGACTCGGTGTGTGCGTACAGGCGGGCCACTCCTTTTCCTCCCAGGTTCCCCAGGCACAGGAAAACACTATTGTTCCTCCTTTGTGGTTAATTTGCGTACAAGCTCTGGCACAGGTACAGCTTGTAGGGGCGAGAGGCGAAGAGGTAGTGCGAGGACTTCAAGGCTCCTCCTATCCTGACTGACAAGACCCTTGCAACTACCTCACCACCTCGCCTCCAAACATACGCACACACTCTTACGAACCTAAATCCAGTACTTGTATTACACGCTCGTAACACACACACACACACACACACACACACACACACACACACACACACACACACACACACACACACACACACACAAACTCCAATACAGCACCCAAACCACACACTCATAACAGTCCCCCTCCTTTTAAGAACGCCGACCCGGCCTTTCTAGTTTCACTCATGCAACTGTAAGGGTGCGTTTACACCTAGCGAATTGAATAGATTCAATTCATGAAGAATAATTTGAATGGAGTCATTTTGAATCTGCATAGTTCCAATCGACTGAGTCACAACACATGTGATTCACATCATTCAGATGATTCAGTACTAAGGCAGCCTTCGGGAAGTATGGCCGTATTATGTAGCTTTTGTAGAAATAGCAGTGTTACAGTGGCTTAGGAAGCGTAGGTGTAGGCGTCAGCAACGAATATGGGTGCATTCAATTAATTCTAGAAGACCTGAATTTGGGAGCTTTGGACATTGTTCCCAGATTTGGTCAATAATCCGGAGAGTTTTTAGTATTTCTTAAAGATAACCACAGAATAATTTAAGATATTGTTGGAGCCTGTCACCAACAAGAAGTGCTACAGTAGAAGCTATGATACGCGGAACCAGGAACATCCGCTCCAGATAGCTGGAACTTGCCCGGGATTAGCGGAACCAAGTTGGGATGGCTTCATATCCATCCCGGTTCTCCGTATGCTATCCCAATGGAAACGTTAACATAATACATGTAATAAAAACCTGTTATTTGAACTAAAGAGAACGTGACTAAATTTTTCATATTAGAATATTAAATAATATTTCATCAATTTAGAAAGGTAAAATATATATAATTATATCATGTGGATAGTTTGGGCTTCATGGCAACCACCTCTGACTCTAAAGTTGCCGTCGCGCACGTCTCAGCTTTTCTCTAGTTTCTTTTACTTGTTTTTCTTCAACAAGAGGAAGTGCAAATGCAGTTCCAGGACAAAGCACAGGTTGAGGTATAAGCGGCATAGTTTTGTTCTGGTTTATTTTGATTAGGCTTTGTCTTGGTTAATGGGCCGTTTGCCTAGCATAACAAGAACACGGGCAGCTTGTGTGTGATAGTGTTCCTGGTTTCGTACTAAGAACCATGGCCCGCGTTCCGCGTATCATAGGCCAGTGTGATAGCCCCTTAAGTAGGGTGACCAGACGTTCCCGGTTTCAGTGACCTGTCCTCGGCTACTGCTGTCCCCGGAAATGTCCCCGGTTTTCTGTAACTGAAAGATCACTTGATGCGTTAAAAAAAACTACTCCTTTTTGATTATGATAATTATGTCATTTTATCATTACTCTTTTAGAATGTAAAGAATAAGGAGAAGGCCTTAGTTTCCGTGAAGACGGTGAAGTGTATGGCGGACACATTTTAACAGCTAATGGGTGTTCATGATCTCAGATATTTCATCGGGTAGAGATTTTTTTTCTTTGCAACTTGGGTAAATAAGGCGAGAGAAACTTTTGATTGCTGGTTTAGAAATGGTACGGATAGTATCCCCTTTTTAGTTTTTCCAGTGCAAAAACACTATATGTTTTTACCTCCCTGAACTGAAAATGTCCCCGGAATTTATCTCAGAAATCTGGTCACCCTACCCTTAAGAAAATACTTTGTCTCGCCAGGCGGAGCTGTCGAGTGGCAGGACAGAATGATACGCTGATACATGCACTGCTGGTCAGAGCGGAATGTGCGAAAGGGATCACGACTTCCACTCTGACCAAATTTCATTCATCCCTTCTTAAAACTCTTAAATATACGGCGAGATTCACTGTATGTTGCTATCTGACAACTCTGCAGCTCTAGTAGTCAAAGTAGATGATATGTTTTCTTAGTCAACGTTCATCTGTGGTTCGTGTGCTTGAATTTGAATTTTCTTTCACCCTCCCCCCCTCACGGCCCATTTTTGTGGATGCGTGAGCTTACCATTGTGCCCTGTTACTACCTACTATGTGACCTAGGAAACTAATTAGTAAAGCCCAAATCTCAGTCATTTGTGCCTTTGTGAGGGAGAATAAGTCAAATCAAGAAATTGCCATGAACACTGGCATAACTCTCAAAATTGTTCAACGTTGGACCAAAATTTATCGTGAGGGAGGAAGAGACGCTTTGCCACCACCTTATAAGATAAGCCTGAAGGGGGTTTAAGCGCAGTGTGACCCAGAGAACTTTGAGCGTTATTCGAAGACAGCTTGAGGCCAACCCTCCCATACATAGCAAGGAACTTCAGGCCAGGAACCCACTTTGCTGGCTGGGGTGATTGAAAGGACTGTGCGGAGATATGTGAAAGGCGACATGTGATACCGGAGTTGCCGTGCAGTTTCAAAACCTTGCTTCACACATGGTCACTGTAATAGTAGGCTTGCATTTTGTGTCTCAGCACAAAGATTGGGACTTAGGTAAGTGGCGTAGCGTATTTTGGTCAGATGAGGCAAGCTTTCAGGTTATAGACAACCAGAGAAACCGTGTGTACCGCAGACCCGGTAATAATAATAATAATAATAATAATAATAATAATAATAATAATAATAATAATAATAAATACTTTATTGTCACGTAAAATACATGAAAATTGCTTCATGAGCTCACATTAAAAGTGATAAAACCGCACATATGTCATACACTCCTCGTACTGCCTGATGAATACACACTAGTCATTTACAGGACATAGGAACAAACCCAGTCTGTGCTACTGGTAGATTCTCTGCTGCTCATTTAACATTTTAATACTGCTAGGTACAAATGATCTTGAATATCTTGATGTTCTACAGTATACTGACCTCAACCTCCTTCCAGAGGGTAACACTTGATAATATTGGTTTAAAGGATGAATGGGATCATGTCATACTACCTCACATCTCCGGACAGTTGCTTTCTTATAAATTTCTACAAGAGGGATGATGTTCTGAATCCCAAGTTTCCCACAGTTCTTCATTTTTTACAAAGTTTGTTTTTTAATTCAAGGTTACAATTTCCGTACTAGCAAGTTATGTTAAACGAAAGAACAGATTGTATTATTGCTGAATAGAATATATCCGTAATCTTTATGTCAATTCTTAGTTTACTTAATTGTCTTACAAAATACATTCTAGAATTATTTTTTTTGTAAAGTGTCTCAACATTATTATTAAAAGAAAATTTGTCATCAATTATTGTTCCTAAGTATTTATATTCCTGGACTCGCTCCACCATCTCACCATTTACAAACAGAGGAGGGTGATCATATAATGAAGTGCTGTAGTCTACGACCATCTCTTTTGTTTTTTTTACATTTAACTCTAAAAAGTTACTGCTGCACCAATCTACAAACTTTTCCACCTCCTCTCGGTGTGCAGTGTCATCATTACCACACCGACCCACAAGGACAGTATCGTCAGCATACTTAAACAACCGGCAGTTCACATCCCGACACACAGTCACTTGTGTATATAGTAAAAAGTATGGGTGACAACACACAACCCTGAGGAGCACCTGTGTTTGTAATGATGACACTCGATTTAGCACCCTGAAAGCTGACATATTGTGGTCTATGAGTCAAGAAATTATTAATCCATAAAATCAAGTTAGAATTTACGTTCATGTTTCTCAGTTTACAGTTACGGTAGTAACCGTCACGATCCACGCTACACAACACACACATCAGAACCCAGATTCTTTGATGGTGTAGGGTTTTATTTCTTACTATGGTCTTGGAAAATTAGTGTATTTGCCTAAGAATGTTCGTATGAACCAAAATAACTACTTTGAGCTAATTCTAGATGAGTTAGATGAGTGTATGGAAAAGTGCAATGCTGATACCTTCATGCAAGATGGTGCACCGTGCCATATGGCAAAGTTAATTGTTGACTGGTTTGATTTCTGCAATGTCAGCCTTTTTAAACTTTGGCCTGCAAATTCGCCAGACGTTAATCCTATAGAAAATCTCTGGGTGTACCTACATAAAACTGAAGCAAAATATCTCCTCCTTTCCATGCCTCCCAGCCACTATTCAGAACATGTGACAATATTGACGTTGAGTATCTCCACCATCAGGGTGATTCACTTCCCAAGAGACTTAAAAAGGTCAAGAAAGGCCTGTCCACACTAGGAAACATGTTTGGAAACAATGTTTCCCAACTGTTTCCAAATAGTTTCCAAACAGTTTCCCAACTGGTCGGAAACAGTGTGCAAATAGTTTGGAAACAAAGTTTGCAAACTGTTTCCAAACGATATTCCACATATATTTGTTTCCCATCCAGAATGGGAAACAGTGTGTGTGTGACTGTGTGGCGGAAGTGATGAATCAGTACCTGCAAGAGGCTTGCAGCGACAACACCATGTGGTCAGCAGAGAAAACTCTAGAACTTATTGATTGCTCCATTCATCCCCAGCATTGTGGGATGAGACATATGGAGATTATAAGAATAAGATGAAGATGGATGCCATGATGGATATTGCTGATAAACTTTCTGCAGGCGTAATGTAAAATTCAGAGGTTGCTGCGGCAGTTTCTACACTCAGACATCCTGACGACAGCTGAGGTCTGGACAGGAAACATTGTGTGGAAACAGTTTCCAAAACTGTTTCCAAACTGTTTGGAAACAGTTGGGAAACATTGTTTCCAAACAATGTTTCCTGGTATGGACAGGCCTGAAGGCACAAGGGCTCCCTATCAATTACTAGTTTAGGTGAGTATACCCTCATTGAAACATATTTTCTGTGTCATTAGTCTCCTTCACAGGATGTCACCGGTACCGCGCCCTCCGCTCTGACCAGCAGTGTACGTACATACATTCACCGCGGAAGAAATGGGCGCACCACTTGATAGCATATCACATCTACTCTTTATTCAGGCTTAATGGTATACGGAGATATTAAAACAAATAGTTATGTTACTTTTATTATTTTGTCATATTAACTTTTGCTTTGTGACGTGCCATACCGTAGTATTTAGTGAACGAAATCAGAGGCACAGGGGGAAATACAAGGAAGTTTACACCCCTCCAGGCTGGTGCCTGGCTGACTGGCGATTACGTCATACCACGCGTTTCAAACTAGCGATTACGTCATACCACGCGTTTCAAAGGTATATGATACACCCTACAGTTGCCATATGAAAATGTAAAACTATGTCCATAACGTTTTCTGTTGTCATTTTTTTTTTTCAAATATGCAGAATAATATTGTCTAGTAATTCGTAGGCTGCAGCAGTTCCTTCTAGTTATGAGCTATGGTTCAATACAATACATGTACTGGATTTCGGCGCACAGGATCACTGGGATCATATATAACACGTTATTCTCTTACTAAAGTGATTAGAACGTCCACTAGCACGGTGCTTATTCTTGGCTGAATCATTCAGCCTTGATTCATGAAAAAATGGGTCCAAACCAATCATTGATTCTGAATCGCTATGAATCGGTGTGATTTGAATTAACCCGATTCGCTTGGTGTAAACTGCTACATTGAAACTAATGTAGCAAATCAATACGATTCATTCTTTATGAATTGATTTGATTCGATTCGCTAGGTGTAAACGCACCCAAAGCATACCAACATCAACATTACAAATTTGCAATATAAATAAACGACAAAACATTACAGAGATTTGTACTAATATCATCCACATAATCTGCCATCCATTTTGGTGCCCGTCTTTCACATCGTGGTCGCCCATCTTCTTGGCTCGTGAGCAGCTCTATCTCTACAGAGCAATCAGTATCATCACCAGTCGCTTCTACTAATGGTTCTTCAGCAGGATCACCTGTTCAATACTACAACTCCTCCAGGGTCTCCTCCACATCTGGCTGATCTTCCCATTCCTCCTCGTTACCTTCTTCATCTTCATGACCTTTCTCTCCCCAGGAGAACGATCCCGAATTTTGGTAGGCCCACAAACGATCCACATGAACCACCCACGTGCGGCCACGATGACCTCGACGAATCTTGTAGGTTACTTCAGACAGGACCTGATGTACCTCATAGGGGCCCTCCATGGACTCTGGAGTTTAGGTGAGAATCCTTTCTTGCAGAGAGGGTTATGTAGCCACACACGATCACCCACGTTGTATTTCTGTTCCCTTGACTGCCAGTCATAATGCATCTTCATGGAATGCTCAGCAGTCCTCATGTGGTCCCGAGCCAGTTGGTGTGCAGCATGCAGTCCATCTTGAAGCTTCTACACATATGTTAACGTCACATGGTCAGCAGCTTCTTGAGGAGGGCGGCCCGTAGCGAGGTCTACCGGGAGCCGTAATTTCCGACAGAACATCAGCCTGACGGGTGTGTGCAGTTATTTCATGTTGGGCAGAGCGGTACGCCATTAAGAGGGCTTGCAGCTTCACGTCCCAGTCTCGCTGATCACGGCTGCAATACTTTGCTACCTCTTGGATCAGTGTTCTGTTAAACAGCTCGATCAGACCGTCTGATTGGGATTGAAGAGGGGTGATGCAAGTCTTCTTGATTCCTAGCAACCGACAACACTCTTGGAACGCGACGGATTCAAACTCTCGTCCTTGGTCTGAGTGTAGTTCACGAGGCACCCCAAATCGTGTGATGAAGTTGTTCATCAGAGCCTCTTCCACTGTCTCCGCTTCATGATTGAGAAGGGTATAGGTATGAGGCCACTTGGCCATCATCACAAACAAAACGATTGCCACAGTTGGTGACAGGTAGCAGCCTAATGATATCCACTGCCACCCTTTCCAAGGGCGTGCCAACTTGATACAGCTGGAGTAGTGCGTGGGGCTTTTTCATGTGTCCATTACGGGCACAGCTTACCTTGTAGACCTGACACCACTCCTGCACATCGCATATCATCCCCACCTAATAAAAGCGCTGCCTCAGCCTGGTCAGGGTTTTCTTTATACCCATATGGCCACTGGTGACTCCACCATGTAACTTGTACAGTAGGTCTCTCCTTAGGGCTCACGGTACCAGCACCACCCAGTAACTATGTCATCCACGTGCGTCGTCCCACCTTCGTTGTAGCACTCCACCCTCTAGGCGTAACAGGGCCCATTGCTGCCACAGGTGCTTGGTGACATGGCTCTTTGGTGCCACCATTGGCCAGCCAGGGCGCTCTGGAGAAATCTCCATCCACTTGAGCAGGGAAGCTGCCACTTTCCCTCGGCATCCACAGAGTCTTCCCAGATCTGCAGCCATTGACATACCAGACTCTCCTCTTTCCTCAAACAATGAGGACATTTTGGTTCACTCAGGCTGTCAGTATTGTTGTGGACACGGCCTGGGCGATACTTTATTTCATAGTGGTACTGCTCAAGGCGACCCAGCCACCGTGTTGTTTTTCCAGGGCCTTGAGAGCCTTCAACCACTGCAGGGCAAAATGATTTGTATGGATGGTGAAGTTGACACCGTATAGATAGGGATGAAAATGATCAGTGCTCTTTACTATACCAGCAGTTTCTTACAGGTCATGCAGTAGTTTTGTCAGGACCAGTGAACCTCACACTGTAATATGGTACTACGTGTTCCACTCCATCCTTCACCTGTGACAAGACAGCACCAAGGCCCTCAGCACTGGTATCGGTGTCCAACAGGTAAGGACTGGACTGGTCAGGATAGGAAAGTACTGGGGCCTATATTAGGGCTTGCTTTAGATTGTCAAACGCCTCCTGGCAGGCTCCACTCCAATTCAGATGTGCTCCCTTTCTTGTGAGTTGGAAGGGGAAGGCGATTCTGGAAAATTCCGAGACGAACCTCCTGTAGTAAGTGCAGAAACCCACAAAACTGCGTACATTGGACACACTCATGGGCACCGGCCAATCTCGAACCGCCGCTACTTTGTGGGGATCTGTCTTAACCTGCCAACAACGTGCCCAAGGAACAGCACCTCAGGCTGGAAGAAGAAGCGCTTCTGTTGCCCCTTTTGACACTCACTTCGCCGATGCCCTCTTTCGCCACACACCTAGCAGGAACCATGGAAGCCAGTAGCACTTTCATCAACTCTTCTTCAGTCCACTGGACCCTAATGCCCTTGTGGGGTTTGCTTTCCAAGGTGATGCTGCCATACCATTCCCATCATAGTGTGCAGGAACGTCTCCACTTCCAGCGACTTCACCAATGCTGCTTGTACATCCTCCAGGTGTGCCTGCCAGATATATAGTTGGAGTTTTCGGTCTTGCAGTGCGTCCACAAAGTAGTCCCATGTCAGGATAGTCACCACGTCCTCTGCTGCCATGGGAGAGGCGCAGCGGACGAGCGTTTCTAACTCTTGGGATAGCTGGGGAAGAGGCTTCCTTAGTGCTGGTCCCTGGAGGCTGGCTACGAGCCGCAAGGCTCTTTCCTGATCATCGCAGCCTTCTACATCTGCCAGAAGCTCAAATTGGGCCATGTATGCCTCCTACGCCACTTTCCCATCGAATTCCAACAACTTCTGCCTTGATCTCACATAGCCCGATGGGATGGCAGCAGAATGCGATGACGTAGGGAGCGTGGGGAAGTGTGGTGGTGAGAACAGGCAGGAGGATGGTAACAACGTCTCTGCTTGGGTCCGTACCTCCTTTGCACCAACAGGGAAGTCACGTTCCCACATTATCAGCTCATCTTTATTGTCTTCCGCTGCAGGTTCTGAGGTGCTCCCCTGGTGGCCCTGCTGTACGTTGATGGCCGCGAACTGCTCTCACCTCACTCTGTAGAGCTGTTATTTCAACCTGAAGCATCTCACAAACTTCAATGGTATATCTTTGCGCCTCTTGTCACACTTCAGTCAACCCATGTCGCACAACATTCTGCACTTCCGACAGCGCATTGTTGACACTTTGACTGTTGTGATTCAGTCTTATCATCATGCTTCTCAGATACTCTATCACATTTGGTCTGTTTTCAGCATGAAAATCCATATCTATGCGCACTTCACTCGACTTTGCCATCCTTGCCTTTGTTCTTCCAGGCCAGCCAACACGTCACACACTAACGAATCCCACTCCTGACACCAAGTTGTTGCACCGTTGGCCTTCCCAAGGCTGTGAAGAGGCTGTTGGCTGATGTAGAGTGGCACAACATGGACCCACTTTCCTGAGTGAGACTGGACTCGGTGTGTGCGTACAGGCGGGCCACTCCTTTTCCTCCCAGGTTCCCCAGGCACTGGAAAACACTATTGTTTCTCCTTCGTGCTTAATTTACGTACAAGTTCTGGCACAGGTACAGCTTGTAGGGGCGAGGACTTCAAGGCTCCTATCCTGACTAACTAGTCCTGTGCAGCTACCTCACCACCTCGCTTCCAAACACACACGCACGCACACACACGAACCTGAATTCAACACCTGAATCACACGCTCGTAACACTAAACACACACACACACACACACACACACACACACACACACACACACACACACACACACACACACACACACACACACACACACACACACACACACACACACAAAACACACACACAATCACAAATCCAACACCCAAACCACACAATCGTAACAATAAGTTTTGATCCCATCTGAGTCATGAATAACATTTGTGTCTCCTGTTGGAGAGGGGTAGGAAACACCAACAATTACGAGTATTCAAGGAACACCATGATAGAAATGAAAAAGGTGAAAGAAGAGTATGACGGTAATTTTGCGAATTGGCTATCAAGTCAGTGAAAAATTAACAGACTTGTTTGTAATTGAAGTAAGTGACTGAAAGGAGTTGTTGAAGATCAACCAACAAAATGTTAAAATGATTAAATAGACAAATAGCTATCTATTTGATTGAGGTTGTTCCAAAATATTTTTTGTGTGGAAGCAGTAGCAGGGGTTCCACAGGCATCAAGAGACACCATCACATAAAACAAATTATGGAGTGATTATAACCACAGCTTACCCAGATAGCAAAAGACGTACAGTACTTACCAACAACCAGTGTTCAGTGGTAAGTTGGGCTGAGACACCTCAACACCCAAAAAGTAAAGCAATAGTTCTCACAGCTGTCACCACATTCTACAGCTGTACCTTCACCCAGGTCCTCTATGAGTGGGTGCCATGGACTTCATGGGTCGCGAGAGGCTTTATGAATTAATGTCTTGTCAATCTATCTATGGCCCTATGTTACATCTCTAAGAACCGCAGACAAAAGATCTCACCACCCAGACAACTCTTGAGTGTTTTGTTGTGAATTTTGCTTGCATGGTGGTTTATGTCGGGTACCCGTCCTAATGCAAGCCTGCCTTCTTTTCCGGAGTTAAGATCTATATCGAATGCCTCAGTGTCTGGAGAATTGTGTTAGTCATGTTCTTGTGTAGTGATAGGAACAAGACATTGCTAGTTTGCTAATGTATAGAAAAGAAAAGGAGAATGTTGCTGCCTAAAACACCGTTTTCCTCAGTACTACATAGGGTCAAATGTGTAGGAAAGAAAAGGAGAATCTTGCTGTCTTAAACTTTATTTCCTTAGTATGTTAGGTCCAATATACAGGAATGAAAAGGAAAATATTGCTAACTCGTCTTATTTCTTTTAGTAGCAAAAATTGATACACGCTCTCATTATAAAAATAAAGTGTATTTTTTTTTTGGTGAGATAAAGGTACGCATTGCATTATAAATATAATGCGTCCTCTTCTGACTACACGTATCTGTCTTAATTTGTGGCAGAGATCACACTGTAACACATACGTGCATCACAAAACTAAACCGTCCTTTTCTGTGGCTAAACAAAACTGTAACAACACACACATGCATCATAAAACTAAACCGTCCTCTTCTGTGGCTAGACAAAACTGCAACACCTTTGTGACAAACATCAAACTTGTGTGGACGCAGCGTTCAGTTCGAGCCACTGATGTTAAAGATGAGCCTGCTTCTTTGTCAGTTTATCCAGTCATGATTAGATTACGAAAGGTGCCGCGCGCAATGAAGAATGAATATTTTTATTATTTCTGAACTTTGCCTTGATAACATTCGTTCTTGAGAAGCCAGTCTCGCAGAAACATGTTTGAGGAAATGGGAGAAGAATTTTCAGAAAAATATCTTATTAATTAAGCTCCTGATATTCTACTTTCACTTAAATCCAAAAGGAACCAAGTGATGTAGTTTCGTACTAAGATTTCGTCCAACACGTCAGGCAGTAGCAGGTGACGGCAGACGGCATGTAGTGGCAGATTCTGGGGCAGGAGGTGTCGCACAGTAGGGCACGACAGACAGTAGTGCTCGATGGTGTTGGCACGAGGGGCGTGGCATAGAAGATGGACTTGCCCTCCAGCCCAGCAACCTGCCACGGCGGACGGTGACCCAGCCGCAGGCGAGCTGACACAACATTAAGGCGACGAACCATTAGTCCCCGCCGACGGTACGTGAACTTGCTGCGACAGACAGACTCATAGTGGTTGATGGTGACGCTGTACGATCTTTCAGTATCCCGACGGCGCTGTTCAAAGCAATCATACACAATCAGAATTGCCTGACTAGCGAAGTTTGTACATTCATCACGCTACAAAGAAAATACTTTGCCATTTAAATCTATCTATAAGCTGATCTTCCATATCGTAAATGAGATCGTTAATTCGTCGAGCTGTAATGTCATTTGAAAGTGGCACCTGAGCCACTTTCTTTACCACCGGCTCAACATACATTTCCATGCAATATTGAATACTAGCGTCACACAGATTGGATATGACTTTTCTAACCTTAGCAACTCAAAGTCCTAATTTATAAGAAGTCCGAAAAGCATAAATGATTATGTATGATACTTCAAAAATCTGTTTCTGACAATCTTTTATATCAACATGCTTTCTTTCAAAGAACTCTTTTTGGCTCTGCATGAACTCATTTATTTATGTTTTCTTTTTATATTCTCTTGAGATTTCATGGCTTCATTGACTCGTTAGCCAACGTATCTCAGTAAATAAAACACTGCGGTGTTTGGTCTCCTCAATCATTCGTGGTCTATGTTCGTGGCTATAAAACCGAATTGAATGCATGTAATGTACTTGCCGCGTACCGGCAACTCAACTGGTTCACACACCACCCTTTTGAGTAGCACAGCTCTAGACCGTTGTGAAATTCTGACGGTATTTGTATTTGTTGTAACACTGTAGCCAAATTCCTACGTTATGAGGAGCCAGTTGCAGCCTGTTTTTTGTTTGCTTTGGTATGTGCACAACTTACATAAAAAAAAAAGTGCCTGAGTTGCACCTGTATTGGTCTGTGTCGCAGTAACTGTGGCATTGGCCTCAGATGGTGCATCCTCGGTCAACAAAACGTTGCTTGCTGGTTAATGTATGGAAACAAAAGAGTACTTCTACCTAAAACCCTCTTTTCCTCAGTGTGGTAGGTCTAACGTATAGAAAGGAGAAGAAAGAAAATGTTGCTGCTTCAAGTCAAAGCTTGTTCTTTCTGGAGTAACTCGTGGTCACTTCGGTAAGACAAGCCAACATGTTTCATTCTGAATAGCTTTGTTTGTTTTATTGTTGAACTTGAGAATGCACACATGTATTGCAAAAAATAATATATGCGTGTGTTACAAGAATCAAGTGCCTTTTCTGTGATTAATTAAAAGTACTCATATGCATTACAAATAAAAGGCTTCCTTTTCTATCTGGATGTGTCTGCTTCATTTCGTGGCAGATATATCACTGTAACACGCACGAATATCACGAAACTATAGACACCGTTCTCTTTTGTGGCAAGATAAAACTGTGACACACGCGTGCATCACAAAACCAAATAGTCCTTTTCTTTGGTGAAGCAAGACTGTAATACACACACATGTGCATCACAAAACTAAACCCTCTTCTGTGGCGAGACAAAACTGTCAAACACATGTGTATCACAAAACTAAACCCTCTCCTTCTGTAGCGAGACAAAATTGTAACAACGCACGTGCATCACAAATCTAAGCCGTCCTCTTCCGTGGCGAGACAAAACTGTGACAAAAATCAGTTTTGTGTGGAGGCGGCACTCAGTTCGCGCCAAGGCCTCCGCGCGGTTACCCCTGACCATGCTGCTGTGAATGAAAGGCACCATAAGCAGGGTAGCGAGCACATTATGGGACACCTGTTTTGCCCAAACACACGCACGGAGGGCAAGGGCCAAGCGGGAGTCATGCAGGGGCTGGTCTCTGCGCGCTGCAACCCGACCTCCTTTGTCTTCTTTCTGAGCGCTGCTGCTTCCCTTCTCCGCGCCTTTCGTCTCTGGCACGCGTATCTTCTTCCAAGTGTCGCGGTGTCTATGTCCGCTTCGCCTTGGGCTGAAGCGGTGATCTCGTGCGTTGTTATAGCAGCCTCGTCTCTGTTCTCGTTACGTTGCCCTTGCCTTGCGCTGAGGCGCTGCACTCGCTGGCAGCAGCAGCAGTAATCACGGTGTACGATGGGCGAGCCTCGCTCTTCAATCCACGGACTGTTGTTGCTGCCCTTCTACGCGCCCTGCACCTCTGGCAGGCGGTCATCTTGCAGGTCGTCACGGTGACCGCGCCGGTATTGCTCTCCTCTGAGGCGGTGATCTCGCTCGTGTCTATTTTTTTTTTCTCTGCATCGGTCTCGGTGGTGACCACGGCGTTCGTCGGGTGAGCCTCGCTCTTCAATCTATAAGCTGCTCCCAGCGCCTTTCTGCGCGCCCTGCGCCTCGCTGCGCATGTCGCGGTGGCCACAGTACTCGTATTCCTGGCCTCGCCTTGCTTTGGGACAGCAGTCTCACTGTGAGTTAGCGTGGCGGGAGCAAAATGACAGTTCTTTCACAAGGGCGTCGCTGTGCGGAGCAAAAACATCCAACCTTTTCTCCTCTGCTTCCTTGATTTCCTCGGCCCAAGTCAAGACAGCGTCGGGTTTAATTTTTCTCTCAATGACAGTATCTCCCACACTCTCATACTCCAGCAAGATTGTTCATCTTCCATCTGTACTTCACCTTCTTCCTCGATTTCCCTTGCTTCTTCCTTCACATCTGTTTTTGTCAACACGATCTCCGGCTCCAGTTCGTCGTCTGCATTGTCTGCATGAGGTCATCACGCACACCCCTAGCAACTAAGCGGCGACAAAGCGGGCGATATCAACATCCTCTGGTTCTTCTGACACGATCTCAAAGCCGAACTCTTCGTCCACGCTGATAACTGAGGGCGTGACGCAAGCCGCGAACGTCTGGGAGGCGACATCGATCCAGACTTCTGAAGCGGCGTCCGCGCCTCCTCCGGGAGAGTCTGAAGAGCCAGTCGAAAAAGCCTCAGCAGCCGTGGTTCCTCGTCAGTCAGTCGGTGGGACGTGTTGTGCGCCATGTCAGGATCACTGACGCTGACAGGTTCTGGCTACAGTCTGGTGGTGTCCTGGATAAAGCCTGCGACTATTTCCTGCTTGTGTTCTGTGCAGTGGGGCTTTGTTGCGTGGCTAGTTTGCTGTGTGGCTTCCCTGGTGTCCTTGGTGCAGTCCATGGGAGTTGCCAGCGTGCTGCTGTATTTGCCGCTACATGGTTCACAGAATGTGCACAACAGTAATATTTTGCTTTAAATGAGACATACAACAGATGCTTACTTATTTCCAACTTGTCACTCCAAGCAGTGGCGACCCATCTGGTTGGGTTGTTGGGGGCGGCAGGATAAAGTCTTCTTATTCTTATAAGAGATACACTACTACGTGTTTGAATAATACCGTTGCTGTTATTACATACGGTGATAACATTGAAACAAATGATGCAGACGTGCTTTCAACACAACTCAAGTGTATGAAAGAAAATTTCTACTCACATGACGTTGTTAGATAAGAATGATAATAGTATCATATCAAATAAGTAAGCAGAAATGATAGATCAATAAATAAATGAAAGAATTCGTAACTGGTTCTCAGATCTGTGCACTGTAGCTAATCTTCTGATGTGGTGAGGTGGTTACTTTAATCGTAACTATAGATGTTGACCGATGTGGAGTATTTTCTCTAAACATTATCAGCGTCTTGACACCGCTCGTCTTGTCACCCAGACTGGATTCACGCAACACAAGATCTGCATTTCTTTGACGGCCGCTGTATCATTCCTTAATAACACACAATGTTTTCACTCCCTTACCCACTTAACTCGTAAACTTTAAATAGTCTGCGTCTTACGTTTTTCTCTTACAGCGAACTTTTTACTCCTAAAAGAGGGGAGCGCCATTCCGCCTTGAGAGCTGAAATATACAACAGTATTTTTTTTGTGTCATCTTTTTAGATTTAATTTCTTTTTATAATAACAGAATGCGCCTTTTCACTTTATATATGAGCTGCTTCTTTGTAAGGAACTTTTGGAACTGCAAAACTATTTGATAATGATTTAATAGTGACTTTTTTAGAAAGAGTAATTTCATAATATATGTATAACTAACTAGGTGTACAAAAAACAAGATAAAAACAAAAAGCCTTGCATCTAACGACTTAGGATAGGGAGTGATGCGAATGTCTGTTGCGGGGCGGTGAGTGAGAGGAACGAGCCTTGTAGTGGCGGTGCCAGACATCATGGATATTTGTGAGTGATGGGATTCCGCATCGGAGTGAAATTACATCTTTCTCACACACAATATCTGCCTTACTCATGCTTAATTTCCTTATGTAATCATACATTTTTTTCTATTAAATCTACCCCATGCACAGTTTTGAAAAGTACTGGTTGTGCTATTTCCCTGTAATTTGAGCCAATTACTTGGTGTGACCATGTAGGATTCAATTATACGAGTATATTTCAACCGTAAATTTTTAGTTGTAACATATCCGTTGGCTGTACCTCATTACTGAGACTGGAAGTATTTCAGTCACGGCCTGAGTCAAAATTTCAGTCAGAGACGTCAAGTCACGTCCAAGTTCTCACGAACCTCCGAGGTAACTCAGGCATAGGTACAAAGTTATCGAAAAAAAAAAGCGTTCATTGTTTCCGTGTAGTGACTGTGTGGCACGTACTGTATTTGGAACCTCTGCGTGGCTTGTGTTCTCAGACGCGTCCGTACCTCAAGTCGAGTACTTTGAACATGAAACAGTGGAAGTTACTGGGATTATCATAGGAATT
>NC_059301.1:5845199-5855199 GCF_017591435.1 Portunus trituberculatus
AATAAGTGCACAATCACGTTGTGACTTAAATTAAAATGGTGAACGAAAGAAAACACATCCACCCACCCACCCACCCACCCAACCAACCCACCCCCACCCACCCACCCACCACACCACACACACACACACACACACACACACACACACACACACACACACACACACACACACACACACACACACACACACACACACACACACACACACACACACACACACACACACACACACACACACACACACACACACACACACACACACACACACACACACACACACACACAAACACACACACACACACGCACAGACACACGTTACTGGTGGCAACTAGTTGAGAATAAACCTCTTATAAGTTGAATCTTTGCACCAATATTACTAATTCTATAAGAAAGACTAGTCATAAATAACTCTACGGCAAATACATCGATGATTTCACTACAAAGTTTATAATAGAGTGATGCCCTGCCGTTGAGGTGTCGTGGAGGAAGTGCTGAGTGAGGAGTATGTGGTCGAGTGTAGCATGGGAGTGAGTGATTAGATTCCTGCTGTGTATGCGTGCGAACTATGATTGGTGAGGTTAACGCTTGAGTTTACACGGAGAATGGTGCTATTGATGTAGTTAGTTATGGGCTTAACTGAAGGAGTGAGGGACTAAGGTGCCATGGGACTATGAGTATAGACAGTGACTAACGTTGTGAATGTAAGGAAAGTTCCTGAGAAGTACACTTGTGGTAAGAAGCCGAGTTAAAGGCTTGAGTTAATTGTGTGATGGGCTTGGCGGCTAGCTTAGCAGTGACTGGTGTTGGTGTGAGTATAAGTTTGTGAGAAGCAGGAACGATCGCGGTAAAAAATCTTTTACATATACTTTCACTGTGTTTCATGGCTTCTCTCAGTCTCAAGTCCTCTGTTCTACTGTTTGTTACCGCTAGAACTATTGTAGCCACTGCTTCACCATGAATGTTACTGCTACTATAATTGTTTTCAATATATTCGCCAGTATTATCGTCATTCATGAAAACCCAACAATTCATAATTCTTTCCTACATATCATTCATGTCGAATATAGTGGTTGGGATATATATACCCTTCATGTTAAATACAGTGAGTGTGTAATGATTAATCTAAAAAAAAAAAAAATGTTCGTGCTTGCATTGCCTGTTACAAAAGAATTCCTGACTTTTCACAACCTTGATTCGAATTGAGCTAAAATATACTGCTTTATTTGGGTCAATTACGATCGTGTATATGTTTCTTATACTATTATGCAAGTCTTTATAATTTTAGTTAACAAAACAAACAATGTAACTAACTAGCAAATTAGAGGACTATACATTGAGTAAAAAGCTAAGGACGTGGAAGAAAGTTGAATATTACTGTTGTGTTTTGTGCTGACTCACAGTGTGAAGTCCTTTGATTTGCTGAAATCCTAATAACGAAACTATTCCTTGCACACTGTGAACGAAAACATTATACCAATTAAAAAAAAATGAAGAAATGAGTGTTCCTTCCAGACTGTGAGTGAAAGACTAAACACTCACTTGGCAATTTGTATCAATAATGAGAAAACGATGAACGAAAGAGGCACCATATATATAGATAATGAGTGAAAGAGAACAGATCCACTGGACAATCCAAAAAAAAAATTTTAAAAAATGATAGAAAAAGAGAGATAGAGAGGATTAAACGGACCAAAAATATACATGTATGTTTATGGGCAAGCAAACCATAGGCATCATTACCACACTCATACCCGTCCATCACCATCACCATAACACACCGCCATTGCAGTCATTTCAACCATTATCACTGCTACCATAACCGCTCCGGATGAGGGGAGGGAGGAGAGTGAAGGGTGAGGTGGCTAAAGAGTGTCAAATTTAGCGGGGTGGCACCGTGGGCAGAGAGAGAGAGAGAGAGAGAGAGAGAGAGAGAGAGAGAGAGAGAGAGAGAGAGAGAGAGAGAGAGAGAGAGAGAGAGAGAGAGAGAGAGAGAGAGAGAGAGAGAGAGAGAGAGAGAGAGAGAGAGAGAGAGAGAGAGAGAGAGAGAGAGAGAGAGAGAGAGAGAGAGAGAGAGAGAGAGAGAAGCGACAATCTATAAATGTGATGATAAATTTCGTATTGTCTGGCTGAGGGAAGGAAGGAAGGAGGGAAGGTAAGGGAGGAAGGAATGGAGGGGAGGGAGGAAGGGAGGGAAGGGAAGAAAAAAGGGTGAAGGGAGGAAAGGAGGAGGGAGGGAAGGGAGGAATGGAGGGAAGGAAGGGAGGGAGGGAAGGAGGGAAGAGAGGAAGAGGGAAGGGAGAAAGGGAGGGAGATATAGAGGAAAAGACTACAATATTTACAATAGAACCTTTAGAGCAACAGTAGAGCCGCAGCGCGAACGAGAATGAGCCACGGTAAAGAGAGAGAGAGAGAGAGAGAGAGAGAGAGAGAGAGAGAGAGAGAGAGAGAGAGAGAGAGAGAGAGAGAGAGAGAGAGAGAGAGAGAGGGAGAGGGAGAGGGAGAGGGAGAAGAAGAGAGGGAGAGGGAGAGAATGTGGCCTAATAGAAAAACAAACAAACAAATTACAAGAACCAAGGAAATAAACATGAAAGAGAAAAGGAAAAGAAAGAGATGGAAACGGAAGAAAGGGAAAAGATTGTAATACTGGATGAGAAGTGAATAGGTGATGAGAGAGAGAGAGAGAGAGAGAGAGAGAGAGAGAGAGAGAGAGAGAGAGAGAGAGAGAGAGAGAGAGAGAGAGAGAGAGAGAGAGAGAGAGAGAGAGAGAGAGAGAGAGAGAGAGAGAGAGAGAGAGAGAGAGAGAGAGAGAGAGAGAGAGAGAGAAATGGAAATAAGAAGAACGAGCTGCAGGGAGTGAAGGAAAGGAAACGGACGTGGTTGACCAAAGTTTTGAAGAATGAGAAAATAGTTAATCCACTTACGAGGGAAAGCTTAAGATGTGGTGGCGCTGGCGGTGGTGAGAGAGAGAGAGAGAGAGAGAGAGAGAGAGAGAGAGAGAGAGAGAGAGAGAGAGAGAGAGAGAGAGAGAGAGAGAGAGAGAGAGAGAGAGAGAGAGAGAGAGAGAGAGAGAGAGAGAGAGAGAGAGAGAGAGAGAGAGAAATAAAAGATTAGTTATTAGTTCGATAGATATATAGATACATGTATAAATAAAAAGATTACTAACTAGATGAATAGATAGATAGATAGAGAGAGATACACAGATGAATAGAAAAAAAAATAGAATAGATAAATCGATAAAGAAAGACGTTTCATTGACCACACAGATTAATAGGTACAGGAAACATGTTCAACAAAATTCACTTATTTTAAGCATCTTATTTTCACTAACTAAAAAGCACACATCACTCTCTCTCTCTCTGTGCTCCGCATGAAAAATTACGATAACTCAAACTGTGTCATCATTAATTAGCAGATGTTATGGACGAATACCCGATAATCAGGCAAATGAACACACACACACACACACACACACACACACACACACACACACACACACACACACACACGCGCGACACAGTGACCTTTCCCCACAAAGCCTTGATAGCGGAACTTGTGGTGATGTATCGACTCAACCTTTCTGCTTCTCCACCCTCTCCCAGCAAGACGTGACGACACTGTTACATGACAACAACTCTATGCAGCGACAGGAGGGAGGAAAATGAAGGGAAAACGCAGAGAAAAGAAGGGATAGGCACAGGGAGCGTAAAGGCATGGAAAGAAAGGGAAATCAGTAAAAGGAGGAAGAAAAATTTATAGAGAGCGGAAAAAAAGGCAAGAAAAGTAGAATGAAAAAGACAGGAAAAGAAAGGGCCAACGACAGAAATGGTAAAAACAGGAAAAAGAAAAGAAAAACCAGTAAAGTTAGAGTAAAAGGTAGGAAGAGAAATAAGAAAAAAAACAGGGAAAAGAAGAGAAGACAGGGGATGAAAGCAAATTGGAAAGAAAGGAAGAGGAAAAAAAGGCAGGAAAAGGAAGCGGAAAAAGGAAGGAAAGGATGAAGAAAATAAGGAAAAAGAATAGAATGAAAAGATAAAAAGAGGGAAAAGCCTGAAAGGAAAAGAAAGAAAGTAAGATGAAATTAGGAAGGTGTTTGAAATGTGTGGATGACGAAAATAGAAATGAAAGAATATAGGAAGGAGGAACAGAAGAGAAAGAAGGGGAAAAGGAGGAAGAACAATGGCAACAAGAAGAAAAAATGAAGAACCGTGACAAAAGTTCAACAAAAAATTAAAATGGAGAGACAAAACATAAAATGAAAAGAACAGAAACATGAGAAAAGAAGTGAAGAGAAACTACTGCAGGAAAATGAAGAAGAGAAGGAGTAAGAAGAAGAGGAGGAAGAGGAAGAGGAAGAAGAACACGATGAAATATGTAGAGATAAAAAAAAGAAAAGAAACTAAGGTAGAGAAAAGAATCATAGTTTTTAGTGTTAGCAGAAGCAGAAGCAGTACCACTTAACAGCAATAACAAGAACAGCAGCAGAAACGACGACGACAACAACAACAACAACAACAGCAACAACAACAACAACAACAATAACGACAACAACAACAACAACAACAACAACAATAACAACAAGAACCGCAGTAGCAGCAGCAGCAGTAACAGCAGTATCAGCAGCAAAAGCAAATTCAACAAATATAACAACAGCACCATCAATAACAACAAGAACAACAGCAAGAACAAGAACGACAGCAACAGCAAGTCTCAATATATCACGCCATGACTTCTCCATTCACCACTACCACCACCACCACCACCACCATATAATTTAAGTAGCGCAAGACGTTCCCCTCCGCTCCTCCCTTCCACCTCCTCCCTTCCTCCCTCCTCTTCTTAGCCCCCAGCATGTCTGTAACACTCTCGGTTCACATATCACCGCAGCGGAACGTAAATATCGGAGTGCCTGCGAGGTGGAACACGGAGCTATTGGGGAGTTACGTGGGTGTCTTGCAGTAACGGGGAACATGGCCGACGCTGAGGGGGAATGTTGGCTCCCTCACCGCCAACACCACGAGGCAAGAGTCTTTCTCCGCGAAGTTCTGTCGGAATGCCAACTGGAACCGTTAAGGCGTAGGGATGAGCCAGAGTGTTTTGTTATTAGATTCCAATGTTTGGCTTGCGCGTGTGGATATGATGGAGGTAATGTAAAAGTCAACCATACCGTATTGTTATCATACTTTAACGATCTGAATAACTAAAGGAAGAGGTTAGAATATATGTTTTTATTGAGTTTGTTTTGTATGTGAATGTGGAAGAAGTGATTTGAGGTGCAGCTGCTATACTCTATTGCTATCAAGTTGTCACGCTCTTAGTAGCTTAGAGGAAGACGTGAAGGAACACTTTTTTCATTAAAATTTCTATATATCTAGATACGAAGGAATTGATGTGAGGGCTATTTTTTGCCATGTTGCTATAAAATTCGTCTTATAATTAAATGGAAAAAAGCCAAATCACATAGAGTATCATTAAGTTCTATGGTATTTGTAACGAATTTTAGGAAGTAAGCTATACTATTAAGTCATAACACTCTGTGCTTTGTAAGAAGAAGCTAAATCCACTAACTAACTAATTAACTAACTAAATTCATTAAGTTCTACTCAGCTATAATACTTGGAAAAGTTTTGAAGAGGAAGATAAAAAATATATTACTGTGACGTTCCAACGCCCTGAATGTTTTACAAGAACAAGCTAAATCATACATATTTCTGTCAATGTCAAGTAAGCTATTCAGGTATAACTTTTCGAATAATTTTGAGGAAGAAGCTAAAATCGTTCCCATCCATCGCTACAAAAATTTATTAAAAAAACATTATATGCCCCATACTTATTTGAAGAAAGATGGCAAACTATATGTGTTCATAACAAGTTCCAGTAAGAATGTTTATAGATAGAATGCTGCGACTAAGAGGGAGATTCTTTACTGCATTCCTTCTTCACTTCTATTAAAAGGATATTATTTCACACTGACTAATTTCAACGGGGATACCAAATCTATCCTGTCAATATCTACTAATATAGCACCCTGTAATAGACATCCCTGCATTTTTTCACGTCTTTTCATAAAAAAACCAACCCCTTAAGAGATAAATAGATCACACAGGGAAGCCGCATAACACCTGACTTCTGATCTCTCTAAAATTTCTGATTGGGGCAGAGCAAACTTAGTATCATTCAATGCCTTTAAAACTCAATTCCTCCATTTATCAACTCAACACAACCTACCAGAAAACTATCCCTTCTTCTTCATTGACTCTCAACTGTTCCCCTCTTCTACACTGAACATCCTCGGTTTTGTCCTTTACTTATAATCTAAACTGGAAACTCCACATGTCATCTTTGATCTCCAGCTTAAACACCTTCTATGAAGTTAGGTGTTTTGAGTCGTCTCCACCAGTTTTTCTCGCCATCCCCACCCCCAACTGCTACCTCTACATAGGGGCCTTTTCCGTCTATGTATAGAGTATGTGTTCAATCATACATTTCTTTTAGATAATATGGAATGAAAAGCTTTTCGTCTTATCAGCTCCTCTCATCTAACCGACTGTTCTCAGCCTCTTTCTTATCTTTCATGGCTATTTTCATGCCAACTGCGCTTCTGATCTTGCTAACTGCATGGCTTCCCTTCTCCCGCGGCCTCGCTTTCATTATTCTTTCACCCGTATTCTGTCCATTCTCTATTCTCTGATGAACTCCCAACCTGTTTCTGTTTTTCCACCTTCATATGACTTAAACTCTTTCAAGAGGGAGGTTTCAACACTTATCTTCTGGCTTTGGCTGACGCTGTCGTCTCTGTTCTCCATATAGGCCCAACATTTTACTGGGGCCTTTCTATTCCAATTTTTGTTGCCTTGCTGGGCAACAGAAATGAAGCTGAAGATAAAAAAAAAAAAACACTGGCATGCCTAGATCTACCAATGCCCTATTGGTCTAGTCAACACTACTAAGATCTCGTGGCTTAAGTGCGTTGGTGTATACGAGGGGCTATATAAAGGAGGGAGACGGTGTTACTTAATCTCCTAAGCCACCCTCTACCTCTTAAATGTCCCTTTGTTTAATCTGACAACATCCCTCCACACCCCATCATCCTTAAGGTAGCACGGCACGTCTGCACACTCTTCCCCTCTTCATACACAGTACTCGCTAGCTCAGTCGTAACTTCCTCACTTGGGCACTTGAGCTCGTATTTTGAAACGCTTTGCTCTCTCATCACGTCCATCTTTAAACACTACAAAGATGATTACTCGGGTTCTGATCAACGTTTCTCCTGTTGATAATGCTGAAATGTCATTAATTTGTCATATGAAACGTAAAAAGCCATCAGAAAAACGAGTAATTTTAACCAGAGTCCTTTGAAAGTAATCGAGGTGCGGTACAGAAATGTTTCAGAATGTAGTCTTTGGCAAGGTTGGATTCGTGTGCCGTTCTTGTTGTGAAGATGTTTACTGATAAGGGTTTGTGTTTCAAAAGGGAGTTTTCAAGACACTTCTCATAATTGGGATGATTATTTTAACAGCATTCTTTGAGGACTTGAACATTCGTTTTTTTTTAAGACTTTTTTTTTGTTACTGCTCTTGCCTTTCTTGAACAAGTAAAGGAATGATGTCTGTGTGTAATTCACCTCGGTCGCCTGCTGGTCACCCAGCCAGTCTTCCCCATTACGGAGCGAGCTCAGAGCTCATAGACCGATCTTCGGGTAGGACTGAGACCACAACACACTCCACACACCGGGAAAGCGAGGCCACAACTCCTCGAGTTACATCCCGTACCTATTTACTGCTAGGTGAACAGGGGCCACACATTAAGAGACTTGCCCATTTGTGTGTGTGTGTGTGTGTGTGTGTGTGTGTGTGTGTGTGTGTGTGTGTGTGTGTGTGTGTGTGTGTGTTTCACTGTTTGATCTGCTGCAGTCTCTGACGAGACAGCCAGACGTTACCCTACGGAACGAGCTCAGAGCTCATTATTTCCGATCTTCGGATAGGCCTGAGACCAGGCACACACCACACACCGGGACAACAAGGTCACAACTCCTCGATTTACATCCCGTACCTGCTCACTGCTAGGTGAACAGGGGCTACACGTGAAAGGAGACACATCCAAATATCTCCACCCGGCCGGGGAATCGAACCCCGGTCCTCTGGCTTGTGAAGCCAGCGCTCTAACCACTGAGCTACTGGGCGTGTGTGTGTGTGTGTGTGTGTGTGTGTGTGTGTGTGTGTGTGTGTGTGTGTGTGTGTGTGTGTGTGTGTGTGTGTGTGTGTGTGTGTGTGTGTGTGTGTGTGTGTGTGTGTGTGTGTGTGTGTGTGTGTGTGTGTGTGTGTGTGTGTGTGTGTGTGTGTGTGTGTGTGTGTGTGTGTGTGTGTGTGTGTGTGTGTGTGTGTGTGTGTGTGTGTGTGTGTGTGTGTGTGTGTGTGTGTGTGTGTGTGTGTGTGTGTGTGTGTGTGTGTGTGTGTGTGTGTGAAAAAATTTTTTTTTCGTATTTTGAAACGCTCTTTTAAGTATTATTTGGAAAGATCATAGAGATTATTATTAGTATTCTCATGAATGTATTTATTCTTTTCTGTTATTGGTACAGTCTGTTAAGTCATCATTGAAATCATGAAAGCGCATTTGAAGGTTTCATTAGTGTTCACTGCACCACAGTTGCCACCTTAAAAAAAAAAAAAAACTTAAAATCTTTAAGTACTTCCACTAGAGCATGTTAGAAATTGTTGCGATAAGAAACTGAAACGTTTGACAATACAAACCTCCGTCTTATTTACAGAATCTATTCAGTCTTCAAGGTTACACTAGACGGGTGTCACAAGTCCAGCATGCGATCTTCCAATCAAAAATATATCTTGAAAGCTTGTGATAGGTTCTAGAGAAATTTGTTTTGGGTTTATAAAGATGTTTTCTTTTTTATAATGCCGGTGATGATCAGGAAACATTTTGCATCCTCAATGAAGAACAATAAGAATGGTAATACAAATAAGAAGAGAAGGACAAAAAAAGAAAAACCCTATAGGAACTCGACTCATCATCCCTCTGGTGTTTGAAAATGGTCGTGATCCTTTGACAAGTAATAACAGTTTAACACTTGCCATTTCATTTCAGCAAAACACTTAGATTAGAAAACGAAAACACTTTATGAATTAACAGATCACTCCATATTGTCGCTGGAATCCTTAAAAATCATCCTTATCAAACTAGAAAAGAAACCACAGCACTGAAAGTGTTAATGACAGAAATAGCTGTGAAGAACGTGGGTTATGGTTAATCGTCACTAATGCAAATATCTCCCAGTCTCCTCTCATAGGCTGTATTATGAAACGCGTTCCTCTTTTACCACGACTATTTAACCGAATTCTCAAGATTATTTTATGCTAATAATGTCGCAATCTTGCTAATCTATCACTAAAACCGTAAAAATATACTAAAAAAAACTCGTGCAACTTCAACACGAGGATTTTGAAAGTAGTCAGGATGCGGCGCACAAAAGTTTTCAAAGTAGAAGACCGCAACCTCTCAGCAGCCATTGCCTTGCTATTCCCACCTCACACCCAACAAACCCAAGGGCTCCTTGCCCTGCCATCATCACACATCCCATACTCAACATCACAGAGTTTTTTTTACTTCCCTTCCTCCTCCCAAAGCTTAAGTGACCTTCCTTGGTGGCCTTTACTCTCTCACCATCTACCCGAGGCCCGGGGAGGCAGGAGTAGGGGGTGTAAGGCCGCTCTGACCTTCAAAGCGATGGTGGAATCTGCCGCATCTAGTGTGTGTGAGGTTATGCTTATATGGTCGGCTAATGGATTACGTAACTCTTATCTGTGGCCGATGAAATATATATCTATATATCTATCTATCTATTGATTTATCTCTGTCTATTTATCTATCTATGGGTGGGTGGGTGGGTGGGTGTGAAGTTAAGCAGAAACTTAGATAAGAAACTAAACGATTAATAGTATTATTGTGAATAATAATGATAACAATATACACACACACACACACACACACAC
>NC_059301.1:5860199-5875199 GCF_017591435.1 Portunus trituberculatus
ACACACACACACACACACAGACAGAGAGAGAGAGAGAGAGAGAGAGAGAGAGAGAGAGAGAGAGAGAGAGAATTGCTCAGGCTATACGTATGTCAGAATATTTAAGTAACAGTGAAATGAATTGCAGCGGGAGGCAATACTAGCCTATTCTTTTAAACATCTTACTTTCTCACAAGGATTGCATATTTTCGAAGGCCACAGATATGATTGGAAGCTCCTTATGGGTGTTTTTTTTTTTTTTCCGATGGTGTACAGTACTTGTTAAATTACCAATAGAATCACAAATATGTTCTTGAAAATTTTAGAACATCAAAACCTGACAAAAACCTGTTGAAAATATTCGAGATATGGTATTGAAGCGTTAAAAAATACAATCCAGCCTGCACTGATCCAGACACGTGGCCAATGCTGAGGTGAAGACATGACGGTGTGTTGGATACAAAATGAACGGCGTTCGTCGTTCAATCATTTATTCTAACTCTTATCAACTCTTTTGTAGTAGGAAAATTGGTTTACCAGTTTGAAAGGTATAGTGACTCTCCTGGTCAAGTTTTGCAGATTTATTTTCTTGATATAACAGCTAAAAAGGCGGTGAGGAGATCTCCTTTGTGTTGACTGTTGCGTGATCAAAAAGCTGACCGCTGTTTTAAATGATTTATATAAACAATGTTAATCGAAATGTGATAACTTATTCCCTTGATTCACTACAAGAGAGAGAGAGAGAGAGAGAGAGAGAGAGAGAGAGAGAGAGAGAGAGAGAGAGAGAGAGAGAGAGAGAGAGAGTAGATATGCAAGTAATGAATGTTTAGCAAGTCTTCTTTCTTTATCGGTTTATTATTGTCACTTGCTTCTTTACTCTAATTTTTCCGTCGTTCCTTGTATTACCCTTTTATAACCACCACCACCACCACCACCACATCAATACCCTCACGCCGTCACAACCATACCACATAACCACATAATAATCCATAAAAGCAGTCGTATATGTGGACCCGTCTGTGAGGCGTTGGGTCCACTGCCGCTGCTGCTATTACTACTACTAATGCTGCTTACTGGTACTAGTATTACTACTACTACTACTACTACTACTACTACTACTACTACTACTACTACTAATGTTTCTACTGCTACTGCTAATGCTACTACTACTGATGCTATTACTACTACTACATGAAAATATTGAAGAATTGACAATTAAAAAGAATAATTGAGAAAATAACAAAGAACTGACAAAAAAAAAAGGAAAAAAGAAACTACCGTAACGGGAAAGGACCAACTAACAAAGGCTTCAAACAAGGAAACATTTGAACGATCCACAAAATATTACTTCTCGTCACCATCACTACTGTAACCATCTCGCTATTATCACATTTCTCCCTACTAATGCATCAACACTCGCCGGGTCAGTTATTATGCTTGCGTATTCTCAGTGACAGAAGATTCGCTCGCGTCTTGAAGTTTTCCCCTCGAGGCAAAAACTAGTTAGTTGAATATTAACGTTACTCTCTTTTCCTCGGGATCTCAAATCTTTCAAGATGCGAAAATATTAAATTCATTGAGTATGTATTCTTATATATTTGGTTCTTATCTCATCCAGGTCTTAGTGATGACCAAGACACTGAATTCCTATCTCATCATTCTCAAATTTCTCAAAATACGAAGACGCTGGATTTTTCTTTTGTGCATTTTGTATATTTGTAATGCTAGTCTCACATTCCAGCTTGTGTTATCACCAAGGTACTCTTCTACCCACACACATTACCTTTATTTTGATCATCTCATTTTGGATACTGACCTTTCCACACACTTCACGTGTTGTTTCGTCTCATTAAAACCAATATTACGAATATACTCATCTGTTCACACCTGACCTTCATTTTGATGTACATGTGGTTCTTATCTCATTCTGGGCTGTGTCATCACCAAGCCACATGAACTTAATTTCCAGCTACTTGCACTTGAACTTGTGTTACACGAGGCCTTTTGTTGCTGCACGTGCCGCCACTCCACGCGTGTCTCGGCCAGTCTTAGTCCATTCACTCCTAATGAGTAACGCTACCTGGTTCTATTTAGGTTTCAAGGAGGCTGGCCAAGGGAAAAAAATAAGTATATAAATAAACTAGAAAAAAATAACCTGAAAATAACATTGAAATAGAATGATGATAAATAAATGCTCATATATGTAGATCAATAAATAAATACACAAAGAGATGGAAATGTCTAAAAGAATAAAGAATATTAATAAAAAATAAATGCTAAAAATGCAGAAAAATCACAAGATGAGACCAATCTAATTTGAGGGATGCTTTGATACTCCCTCTGTCAGCCGTTCAAGTTGCATCATCACTATTGCGTTCATTTCCCAGGCACCCACCCACACACACGGCAAGCGCTTTAGTTACTTTTTGTCCCTTTAACATGTGGAGATAGAAAAAGAGAAGAAGAAGAGGAGAAAAATATCGTAGTCAGTTGCTGAAGAATATGAAGAATATCTGAAAATGCTATTAATCTCGTTTTGCTTTGGTATAAATGATCTCTTGGAATTGCACCTACAGTCGCCGGAAAAAGTGTGTCGACGCGCTGCATTTCTTTGTGTTTCCTTTGTGATGCGCTTGCCTGGCCTCGATTTGAATGATGTCTACAAGGAGCGCACACAGACAGACAAAATATGAAACATTCGGACAAACTGCCGAGCTTACTGCTTTAGTCAATATCTTGATATTTATTCTAAGTTGGGTACAGTCTTAACCAGTGGTACAGTGGAGTCATGCATGCTTTGGGGTCCGAGGGGTCTCCAAGCGCACGGGTTCGAAGCCTGTCCACGGTCCGAGTGTAGGTTGGGCTTCCTCACTCGGGGCCAGGGTTTCCTAGTGGGTGGGCTTTAAGATAGGAGGTATTCTAAAAGTATCCCCTTTAGACCAGAAATTCTCGTGAAAAGCCCACATGGTATAAAAAAAAAAAATAAATAACACCTATTTTCAATGTATTAACTGTTTCTCCTCAATTTAAAATCCTCAGGTTTACTGATAACCTCCTTAAGAAGATTAATAACTGATAAACCAGAAGACGTAGGACTGAAGGTAAACGGTATTCGCACATTGAAAATAAGAATTGTATGTTGCTCAGTTTCTTGTTATGACTGTATAAAAACTTGAATTTGTACTAAGTCGTTCATTTAGGGAGTAAGACCATCAGTTTGTCATGGTGTTTGGTACATTGCCTGTATGTGGCCGTTCCTTGAAATTGACCATTCAAGGCGATGCTTTGTAAAGTGCACTGGGAACTGATGATGTCTTTGTAATACGTCTGTTTATTTAACCATGTAAGTCAAAAGCAGGCTGGTAGTTTGTGAGCCAATAATGTCTTTGTAATGTATCGCTTGCATAGCCATTCAAACTAAGATCATGCCTGTTTTTCAGTAAGGCTGCCGGAAACTGCGAGTATGAGAATGTCTTTTACTACATATGTCTTGTCTAGCCATTCCAATCTAGAGAAGAACCTTACTTAATTAATGCCTCCGTTGAGTGAATATGTTTTTGCTGCAACTATTTGTCCATCAGGTTCATTAGATTCGTGCAAGCAGACTGGAACAAACGGATGATTACGCTGTCGGAAATCTTACATGCATTAGTTCTCACTCACACTCTCCTCAAGGTGACTCAATTTCCCGCCTGTGTTTGCAAATCCATCGTTTCTGGCCTCAGTTCCATGCTTCACTACCACCACTACCGCCATTACTACCACCACCAATACTCCCACCATCAGATTGGCGTATCGAAGATTAGAACCACGACCCAAGAAATAATAAGAGGGATGTGGATCTAGAGAGAGAGAGAGAGAGAGAGAGAGAGAGAGAGAGAGAGAGAGAGAGAGAGAGAGAGAGAGAGAGAGAGAGAGAGAGAGAGAGAGAGAGAGAGAGAGAGAGAGAGAGAAATAACTAAAAAATAAAAGAAGTCACAAGTAAATGGCTAATCTTTTCCTTCATAGTAGATAAATAAACAGTAGATAGTTAGTTACCTACCTCTCGGACTGCCTTTCTTCCTTACATGGTTTTAATTTCCAGGTAGGCAACTATCTAGCTCTGGGACACCATTACTTGGATGGCCAACGTAATTTCCAGTAGACAGTTTGTTATCTCTCCTTATATGCAATGTCTGTTAACACGAGGACTAATCTGTTATGTGAGGGCGGAGCGTCATGACAGTTACCACTACCACTACCACCACCACCACCACTAATAGCAGTTCAGACATGCCACGCTCCAGTAAACTCAAAAACATCAAGGCTAAGTAATCGCTGTTATCCTCGCGAGCAAGTTCTTACCAAATAGCAGGTAGAAGCCGCCAAAAGTTAAGCAATAACATTCACGGTGGAAAAGAAACGAAACTTCCCCAAAAACGGTGGTGGTGTTCTTATGATGTGTTTTGAAAATGTTTCCCGCCGCCACGTCAGACTTTTCACCGTTGTATTTTGGCGGCATCAGAATCATGTCAGGAGGCGGTTTTGTGTTGCTGCTGCTGTGGTTAGGCGGGGGTGGGGTAGGTACGGAGGTGGTGGAGGGGCAGGGTGAGAGGGTGGGTTCGTTACGATGGCTTTGCTTGCTGTCTTGTTTGTGTTTTGGCTTTGTTGTTGTTTATTGGCATTGTCATGTGTTGGCTACGGTGTGTGTGTGTGTGTGTGTGTGTGTGTGTGTGTGTGTGTGTGTGTGTGTGTGTGTGTGTGTGTGTGTGTGTGTGTGTGTGACGTGTGTGTGGTGTGCTGGCATTTTTCGAAAGTAAGGGTCATTGTGTTGTGCTGAGTTGTGCTTGGTGTTTGTCAGGTGGATTGTATTTGCTTGCTTACTTGTGTTGTGCTTTGGTTGGGTTGTGTTATACTTGTGTTGGACTGGCAAAAATGTAAGTTCTTGGCTTAATTTTCGTGTTTAACTTTTATTTGCATAATTGGTGTCGTGTTGTGTTACTGTGACTTAAATCTGTATGCAAACATGTTATTGTAGCTTATATTGTGTTTTTTTTCCTATATCTGCATTGTGGGTGTTGTGCGCTGTGTTGTGTTGTGTTGCACTGACAGTGTCGCAGTGAGGTGACCCCTGCACGTGTTGACGGGCTCAGGAGTTTGTCCATAACTGACTTTTTCCAGTCTTTGCCCGCTGTCTGTTTCGTTGCTGATTTCTTGATTCTGAGCGAACTCCATCACTGAGCTAACCACATAAACTCAGGCCGACCCAGACCCAGACCCAGACCCTCTCCTATCAGGCCCATCCCCTACCCAGACCTCCCAGACCTTCTACCACGATTCTATTCGACTCTGCCCGGTTCTCCTCCTGACCCCCGGCAGCGGCAGAGGGGGCGGCCACGCGGGGCTGACGGCATAATGGACGGGTGTCGTGACTCACCTATCGTGCACTCAGGTTTTTGTTTCCTTTTTTGGACAGTTGGGCTCCCAGACATCATGTTAGCTGTAGATTAAATAGGAGACGCAAATACATGTGTCTTGTCGCTTGAATGATGTTTTTTATATTCTTTTAATCTACAATGGTAGTAAATTTTAAACACGGGGCATGAAATTATCCGTTTTTATTATATCTTATGTTTGCGAGGCAGTTCATCATGGATAATTTCGGTATTTATTTTTATTTGTTTATTTTTTTCAATTTTTCTTCCAGGCGTCTTTCTTGTTTTCCTGTTTCTTTATGAAATACAGTCGTGCTTTCGCACATTTTTCAGTGTAAGAATGTGTTTGTATTTCGAGTTTTAACGTGCATCATAAACTGTATCCTACTCGGGGAACTTTCCTGCTACACTCTTGCTAATTTGGTGGAGTAGTAACATTGTAGTTATATTTCTTTCGAGTTCTAACGGTGCATTTCAAACTATCTCACTCAAAGAACTTTTTCGTGCAGTTTCTTACTATACGCTTAAAAAAGTGTACTATAAATTCGTTCTTTCACTCATTCCGTGTTAGAATTGCATACATATTTCTTTTGAGTGCTAGCCGTGCATTTCAAGTTACTTCCGGCTCTAAGAAACATTTCCAACTCTTCCGAGGCGTGCAGCGCGGGCTCAGGTGCAATGTGAGACTCAGTAGCACTTGGACTGGTGTATTATGAAATACAAAGAAAAAAAAAATAAATAAAGCTGAGATAAGCTTATTGACCAACACCAGGTATCTCCTTTTGACTGTCACCTTAAGTACCTCATTGAGCCTATACCATTTCTTTTCTCCTTTTTGTTGCTTGAGGCCAGTGTCAGTCTTAAGAAAAGGCGGACATACGATAATAGAATTGCAAAAGGGAGGCGATGGCGTAGTGGATAAGGTGGTGAGCGTGGGATCGGGTAGACGTCCACGCGTAGGTTCGAATCCTTGAAACTATGCCATTTGTCGAGTGGTTTAAAGTTACCTACATGTCACCATGATATCATGCCCAGGTTCTGGTGATATGGACCCTAATATGGATACCACTATGAATAAAATTGCCTGTGCCACTAATGGGTGGAAGCTGAACGGCGCTTCCTGTACATACTCTTCAAGTATGCCTACAGGCGCTACTGGCCATAGCGTAAAAAAATAAATAAATAAATAAAAAAATAAATAAAAAAGCTAGTCTATACAAAAAAAAAATTAACTTTACTATTTTTCATCATCATCTATATGTAATCTATTATTATTGTAATTTTATAAGCTAAATTTTCCTCTGATGTAGAACCCCGAGAACCAAGTTTTGCCCTTGACTTTCATGAAGACTATTCTCAACAATCTTTATATCCTTTTCAATTTTTCATTATCATCTACAACTTTTAAGACTATTTTTTATACTGCAGCCTCAAAGAAAAACAAAAACTTGTTTCTGTAGCTTAGCAAAAATAAAATTCACTTCATACATTTTAATCTTTCGTTTATGCATCCAAACAATTTAATACAGCGAGTTCAGTGACAGCAAAAGACGATTATCTACCTATGACCAGAACTAATTTAAGGAGGTTTTAAATCATTCATCCCATTCTTTTGGCTAAGTGTTTTTTGTCTGTGTTCGCAGACCGGCACCTCACTGGCCTGGTTTTTTTCTTTTGTTACCCTTGTCCGATTTCTTTTCTTAGATAAAAAAAAATAAGAAAAAGAAAATAACTGAAATATTTAAGACTCCAAGTCCTCATTCATAATCACGAATAGAAGGAAAAACAAAAGGCACACACACATATTCTTGTCCATCTATATAATACATTAGAAGACGACAACATGTATATCAGTGAAGTGGTTAAAATCCCCAGCCGTCCATGAGCCCGAACAGAAAATAAGACAAAGGCACCACCCAGTGTTTTCAAAATGGTGACTCATGGCGGCGTGGCAGGCAATTGTTTGGATGTGAAGACCGCGTCCTCGTAAAACTCCTTATTACGCGTGTCTTATTGCAGCGGATGGGATTGTTAAGTTTTATTTCCGTGGTTGGGCTATGTGTGTGTGTGTGTGTGTGTGTGTGTGTGTGTGTGTGTGTGTGTGTGTGTGTGTGTGTTGTGTCAGCCGCGTGTTTATGAGAAAAGGTTGACCAGGTTGTATCGCTAAGATTTGTTAGTATGTGTGTGTGTGTGTGTGTGTGTGTGTGTGTGTGTGTAGTCTTGAGTTTTGCATGTTGTTTAGTGTTGTTTATGTGCTTTGTGCGTATTTAATGAGAGGTATTTACTGTTTATGTAATAATTAGTAAGAGTGATGGTGGTGGAGGTAGTAGAAAGAGTAGCAGTGGTAGTGGTGGTGGTGGTAGTAGTAGTAGCAGTAGTAGAATCAGCAGTATTCTTCATCTTATTATCATTATTATTTAATTTAGTTTAATCTTATTTTCTTGTTTTCTTTTTTCTTTTTTTTTCTTTTTTTTCTTTCTATCTTTCCTTCTTTCTTTCTTTCTTTCTTTCTTTCTTTCTTTCTTTACTTATTGTTCTTGTTATTGTTCTAGATGGTAGTGATGAGAACGATAATGGTGATGATGATGATAGTGATGACGATGAATGATGTTGATAACGATGACAAAATAAAACACACACACACACACACACACACACACACACACACACACACACACACACACACACACACACACACACACACACACACACACACACACACACACACACACACACACACACACACACACACACACACACACACACACTCCGCCCACTTATAAAGAACGGTCTGAGAAATAACTCGTCCATATGCGTTTCCTTTTTTGTTTGATTTTCTTGAAAGGAATCGTTCTATTTGACGTGAGTTATGGGCAATATTTCCAGATATTTCAGGATTTTCTTCTCTTTGTTTTCTAAAAGCCATCCATCCTGCCGCCCATTATAATGATTCCAATGCTCCTCAGGCGGCCAGGAGGCGGCGGCGGACACTCCAAACAAGGGATCCTTTCGAAAACTATATTATTTTAATCTTTTTCAGTCCTTGCTACTATAAATACTCAGCCATTTAGTCTCTACCATTGTACAGCACTCATCTTTTCCAGCCATTGCTACTGTACAACACTAATCTATTCCAAATTTTGCCATCCAACAACACTCGTTTATTCAATCTTATCCAGTCTGTTCTGTTGTGCAACACTAATCTCTCCCAGTCCTTACTATCCTATAACATGAAACTAGTATTTGTCATTACACAACACTAATCTTCTCCTTTCTTTGCTAATATACAGACTCATCTCACGTTAAGATCCTAATGATTGCTCTTTAATGATTAGTAAGGTTACTGTGGGTGTTTTTTTCCTATTTGCAGTATAGATTCTTTGTTAGATTATCACTAGAAATATGAATACACTCTTGAAAATAATAAAATCAATTGGAATCTGATAGTCGTGATAAGACGCCGAAATGTTTGAGAATATGAGCTACAGTCATCGTTTGTCTAGTTTACTGCAAGAAAACAAAAACATAAGCTGTGCAATGATAAAAATGTGCATCAATTCATATTCCTTATTTTTCATTCCATTTAAGTAAATACACGTAGCACTGAATATACGTACGTTTAAACTTTCTACATCTTTTTTCAAGGGAGTTTTATAAATTATCCTGATAACGTGTAGGAGGGCCAGCCTCGGACTGCTTCGTAATGGCTGGGTTACATAAAAAGCTTCAAATATTTTCGTACCGCTGCTTTTCCTCGATAATTTGTACTGATATTTAAGCGAAAATTATAAAGTTTTAGCAAAGCGTGAAAACATTGTGCCGGGATGCCTATATACTGTCCGCGTGCGGTGCAGAATATGGATTTGTGAACCTTGGTAGTGTGTGGTGCTCGCCGAGGACAGTATGAGTACTAAAGAGATGTGAAGTTCTTTTTTATTTATTTCTGGATTTAAAGTAGGCAAGACAAGAACAAGAAGATTGTAAAAAGCGCCTTTCCATTTGTTGTTGCCCAAAAGAAAAAAAATGCCGTTTGTGCCTTTAATACTTTTATCTTCCAGGTGTCTTTAGGTCTTAAGGACGCAAAGACAGATCAACTTGGAATGTTTCAGAGTTTACCAGTAAGAAGGATGAAAGATTGAAGATACCAGTTGATTTTCTGTATCAGTAGCTTAGATATCTCAAAGCTTACCTTCCGGTAACTGACTGCTTCAAGATCCTCGCCATCTATCGTAATTTTGACTCCCTGCTTTCTTGTCTCCTGCCAGTGTTCTTACGGTTGTTGCTTTTTTTTTTTTTTTTTTTTTGAACTTGTTGATTATATGGTCTCACTTTCCCCTTCCCGCCAGCGATCCTCCCTTAGCTCCACTTTCCCGCGACGCAATGAGCGGGGAATCATGCCACTACTGTATGAACTGACTTTTACTACCAGACTGAGTCCTGCATTATTTTCCATATATATATATATATATATATATATATATATATATATATATATATATATATATAATTATATGAGAAGAAGAGTACAAGTAAATAGTGGTGTAGTGGAGTGTAGTGTAGGCCTCCTAATAAGTGTTGGTGTTGGTCCCGCTGGGCAGAGAGTGAGGGACCAACCCGTCAGTAAAATAAATGAAGCGATTTGAGGGATTTGAGAGGTCCTCCCTTCTTGGCGCCGGAAACTGGCGACTCCATGGGCAGCCCACGTTAGTAGAACAAACAGTCCCAAGTGTTGCCGTGACGAACGAGGGAGGAGGGAGAGGAGGTCCGTGGCTCCGTGTTCCTGTCTTAGGGTCAGTCATTTTGGGACTTGTGCTGCGCGAGAAACGCCTTCCATGAAGCGTCATATCTCCCTTCTGGTGCATGGTAACTTACCACAAGTATTTGTAGATCACATCTGTGACGCTAACGACAGTTGCAGTGTGATGGTGATGATAATTTCCTAAGAGTACAAGTATTATTATAAAAATTCCATATGTGCACTTTCTCTGGAGAGCACTCCAGTGTAGTGCTGCTGTGTTGCAGGAAGTGGAGGCGGATACATTAAGCCATGTGCGTTGGTGTGGTGGACAGTAGCGGGTATTTCAACACAGCGCTACCTATGCATAGGATAAGAGCGTTGCTATTGAAACTCATCACGTCGTTCTATGTAGAAAATAAATGTCTGAAAATATTGTACATTGTACATATTGTACATTTACATGCCTGTAAAAGTTCAGCTGTGGAACATTTGTTATCACTAATGAACACAGAACAAAATGATGGACGTAGCACAGTAGTCGACTACCAAGCAGTGCAGCAGAGAACATAATGCCGGCGATGATCACGCTCCGGAGGGACTCAGAGTAACGACTGTGTTGATATTTGATCTCTTGAAATCAGTAAATCCAATTGGATAAACTTTAGGAATTTCCATGGCGTCATGAACACATCCTGCAGAAGCATTTGTTTTATTGGTTGGTAGCTACGCCCTGGCCCTGACGCATCCCTCACAGTCATGACTAAAGCGTACGCAGACTTGTCGCTCTGTGTGCAAGACCTTGTAAGACTCGTGGCGCTGCTAAGACAGTGACTATAGCCAGTGATTGCAGAATGACAGAGTGTTTGTGCTCTGCCTAGTGAAAATGGAATTTTATATCAAAATTATTGAAGGTGAAGGTGAGAATAACCTTTCAGGTTTAAGAAAATATCAAATAAAATAGCATGTGGCAAAACAAGTAGAAATCGTAGACATGCATAAGGCTACTTCCACTTCATGAACTTATCAAGAAAATCAAACCACACTATGTATGATTAACTTTGACGAGGGAGTGTGACGTCACATCTGTCTGACAAGGAGTGATAAATCGGGCCTTCTTACGCTTCTGTAACAATGAATTCGGGTTTAGGGATAAAATCAGTACCATTCAACGTGTATTTTTTTCGATAACCTATACTAAGATAACGAGACTCGAAAGATCTCAAACCTATGTAGTATTTTCACTGAGACCGGAAGATGAGCCGCATCTGTGTGGTGCATTGTTTAGGATGCAAGGTTATATGTGTCTTTCTGGCGTAGCGAGAGTTGTATATTCAATTAACCTCTGACATCATCAGAGGTCACAGGAAAGTTTTGATATAACCATAACAGGACCATGGGGTTCACGTGCTTCATAGACGTGTAGTGTGACGCCTCAGAACACTCACAAGAACGTTCTTTATCATTCTTATAACATCGCCGGTGTGTGTGTGTGTGTGTGTGTGTGTGTGTGTGTGTGTGTGTCTTATTCACCACGGGTGTCTGCTGGTCATTCAGCCAGCCTTTCTCCTACGGAAAGAGTTCAGAGCTCATACTGACCGATCTTCGGGTAGGACTGAGACCACATTACACACCACACACCGGGAAAGCGAGGGGAAAGCGAGGCCACAACATCTCGAGTTACATCCTTTACCTGTTTACTGCCAAGTAAACAGAAGCTACACATTAAGAGGCTCGCTCATTTGCCTCGTCACTCCCGGCCCCTCTCGGTTGTGAGCCGAGCGTGCTAACCACTACATGACGAGGTGTGTGTGTGTGTGTGTGTGTGTGTGTGTGTGTGTGTGTGTGTGTGTGTGTGTGTGTGTGTGTGTGTGTGTGTGTGTGTGTGTGTGTGTGTGTGTGTGTAATTCACCACGGTCGTCTGCTGGTCACCCAGCCAGCCTTCCTCATTACGGAGCAAGCTCAGAGCTCACAGACCCATCTTCGGTTAGGACTGACCACAACACACTCCACACACCGGGAAAGCGAGGCCACAACCCCTCGAGTTATATCCAGTACCTACTTGTTTACATCCCGTACCTATGTGTGTGTGTGTGTGTGTGTGTGTGTGTGTGTGTGTGTGTGTGTGTGTGTGTGTGTGGTCTTTCTAGCTGGAAAAGTTTGTCAATTTTTCTCGTATCATATGATTAGGCATTTTATAAATCTACAAACATGCACACATCACACTTTGAACTTAATATTGAATTTGTAAAGCCTTGAACTGAGTTCTTTTCTGTCCTCTGCTTCCGTCAGGCCGATGGCTGCCATTCACAGGATAAATTTTATGCACTTCATGTGCTAACAAAAGTTTGAGAACTTTTAATCTCGTATAGCGTGCTGTGTCGTGGCTGCAAAATTTCTAAAGTGTTTTAACTTTTTGTACGGTCTACGTAGGAAGAAGCAGCGCGTGCCGCTGCTCACGCCATGCAGGCCATGCAGGTTGCTGTGTAGGACCAGCTAGGTACTACTGGAGTGACTGCTTCAGGGAAACTATAAGTGGCAATTTCTGCGCTAAAAATACCTCCGTAATTACACCTTCACCCTCGTCATAGAGTTATATAATCTTTTGAAAGTTTCGTAATAACTCAAATAAAACATAAGGAGATAAAGAAAGTATAATACTCTAAGTCTAGAACATTACCGACAACAAAATCTAGAGGTTGAATTTATATTGTTGTATCTATTATCTTCCATCACATAACATAAAACTTTATCATGCTTATCTCTTGGCCTCCTTGCTTACATCATATTTGTTTTAAGTGTTAGCTTCCATCTCATCACTACAATAGAAACCCTAAAGATCTTGTTTTAACCATCCTTGTTATAGCTTCCACCACATCACCACAGCCATATCTCCAAGTTGCGCCACGCACCACCCGCTACATGAGCAGCGGCACATGACTGACACCAGCACATCCTGCCGCTAAAGGTCATTATATCTAATGTTGTTCATCCACGTTATTGTTGAACTGAAAGGTTAGCCGAACAAGGCCGAGAGACAGCGCAAAGATAGGAGGTGGCCTAACACTGTACTTCTCTCTCTCTCTCTCTCTCTCTCTCTCTCTCTCTCTCTCTCTCTCTCTCTCTCTCTCTCTCTCTCTCTCTCTCTTACATTTACAATGATAACAAGTTGAAAGAAGGAGAGGGTACAGAAATTTTGAGTGATGTCAGTGAAGCCATCCAGCTTCTTGTGAGACAGTAGCTATAAATTAGGAAGGGACTGCTTACATCCTTCCAAACGGCATGGAGAGCTTTGTGTCTAATCCGCCGATTCTACGACACTCGCCAGTCAAAAATAGAAGGCTTAGAGTGAAGATGTCAGTAAATCCAGCCAGCCTCTTGTGAGGCAGTAACTATAAATCACCACGGCTCGGGAGGGACAGTTTATTTCTTTCCAAATGTTAACGGAAATCTTTATTGTCAGGGAAAGTTAGGCTATTACTTGATGGAAGGCAGCGCTCAAAGTCTCCAATTCCCTTCCCCCCACCCAACCCTCAGACCTTGACCCAGCCAGCCTGCGAGGACCAGCGTGTCGTATCAGGGATC
This sequence comes from Portunus trituberculatus, assembly GCF_017591435.1. NCBI lineage: Eukaryota > Metazoa > Arthropoda > Malacostraca > Decapoda > Portunidae > Portunus > Portunus trituberculatus. The sequence continues at coordinate 5,873,913 of NC_059301.1, forward strand.
TAGAGGCCTCGTGTCCTGAAGTGTTCCGTTGTCTTTTCCCCACTTCTTCATCGGCTTTTTGAGAACATTATCAAGATTTTTGTCGAGTGTGTTCATGGTTATAATTATTTAACAATTTATTTTACATAATTTATGAGAACTAACGCCTTTGAGAATCCGATTAATCATCGCAAGTTTTCTTTTGCTTTCTTAGTTCTAGCGATTTAACAAAGGATTTTACATTATCGGTGTGAAAAATATACCTATGAAAACCTGATCAATCTTCAATAGTGCTGATGAAATACCAATATTGCTGGTACAAGCAGAAGAGAGGTTGATAAAAAAAGCGGAGATGAGACGCCGAAATATTCTGGTATGCAGTTCCGGGGTTAATAATTCTGCATCAGTATATCTTCGCTGAAACAAGGAAAGTCACAGGATATGCAGAAATGTAACGATTAAGTGGCAGACGTCTCGTTAGGTATTTGGAATATTTGAAATGCGCAAACACACGTCTGTTTAGGTTTAAAACATCTGATGGCAAATGCAGCTGCCCTCGTCTGTGCTAATATTGTGCTTGTCCATTGACTATAATATGGCCTATGTACGTATTCATGCCGCACTTATTCACTATAGCCAATCAAACAACACACTACACAGGGATAGGGTATAATCATGTAGTAATTATGACGGACATCTTCAGGACAGCCAGTATAGTAACACACTACATGTACACAGGGACGGTGTACTTGTGGTCAGCGATCAAGGAATACTTTTTGCGTTTAGATTTCTTTCTCAATCTTATGTTTTATGTTGATAATCTGTTGATTGTGATGTGTTGTAAGAGTGTCACCAGATCAGAGGACTTTAAATTGAGGGAGAACATGAGGGACAATGGAGGAGAATAGACAAGGTCACTCGACATGAAACTACGGCTGGGATTTATTTTGAGTGAAATGTCGTTTATGTGATCAAGTGATGCGGAAATTTTTGAGAATGTACTGAGTTTTTGAATGAAGAATGGAATGAAATGTGTAAATTTCCCTTAAATTAGTGATTTTAGAATGTTGATATTTGATGATATTCTATTTATTGTAGGTTATTTCTTACGTTTGCTTTCCTTTCTTCATGTTTTATTTTGTTAATTTTTATAACAATTTCTTTTTTTTTTTCTATTTGAATTATTTTATTTATCTATGTATCTATAGATATTTATCTATTATCGTTTTGTTAATCTGTCTGACGATGATGTCACAAAAATACATTTACTGTGAGTTATAGTTATGAAAAATATATCTCAAAGTGACA